>NW_010516208.1:0-9633 GCF_000687285.1 Phaethon lepturus
GCCGCGGCTCGGGCAGCGTGGTCTGACGTGAGACAAACCCACCAACCTAAAGAACAGCAGCTAATTTTGAGCAAGAATCAGAAGAGCCGTTTCTGCTGCCCCACCTACCAGGATGGCAGTTTCTGGCAAGGCGGAGGAAGGAGTGGGTTTGGGTAGTTACACGTCTTAATCCGCTGCAGCTAGGCCAGACCTAGCAACGCATCAGTCAAAGCTTTCATCTTTCATTTGAAAGAAAAAGGTAAAGCTAGTTCCTAGCCTTCACAGTCGTAGAAAAAAATGTGTTGAAGTTATGACTTCCAAATCTTCAAAGGCGGATTGTAAATAAAAGTGCTGACATTTATTGCTTTTAAGCAAATCACATACTGGAGTGTGACTCATGAACGTTGGAACTGGCAAGCACTGAGGCAATCATGTTGAGAATGAGATCATGATGCAGTAGGTGTGCAGCATTCTCTTTTCAGCCTATTCACTATCTATTCTACAGTAATAAAGAGGAAAGTTTCTTTTCAGTCAATAATAAAGATTTTAATGTGCCTTCCAGTGCCTATGGAAATGATAAAAAACACATTTCTGCCTCACTGAGAAAGCTTTTGACACATACTTGATCTCATAAAATACTGAAGGGCATATGACGTATTCACATGAATAAGTCCGAAGGCTTCACGGTTCTCATAACGGTAAAATTAGGAATGTGCAAATGCTGGGATCTTAGATTTTAAAACTGCAGATCCCATTGGAACTCAAATCTTCCTTTTATTAATCGTAAACTGCTTAGAAAGGGATGCTCCTGTAGATAGGAGGGTGCACCAAGAAGGGGCATGAAAAGGAAATCAACATATTTGTACTGCAGAATTAGTCATGGGGTTACAACAGTTTGATAATTCAGGAGACATGTTGTACACATGTCAGCTTGGCTTGGAATTAACTTCAACTTCAGTAACTCTACGAATGGTGATTTCAAATTTGAATGATGTGCACATATTTTTCAACTGAATAATTGTAGAAACTATCACTTTCAGTATTCAGAGTCAGTGTTTTGCTGTTCATGATGCAGGACTTGTCAATTCTGCGAGCAACAAGCTTTGAAGATAGTCACAGGAACATTTGGATAAACAATCAAGCAGATATATTTGCTCAGCTGTCCTTCTGAAAAGTACTTACATATTTGCAACATGGTTCTCAGTTATATCACAAAAGCCTCACCCCGGTTAAAAATATCCAGACAACAAATAAAGTATGACAAATATCATAAAAATTTAGTCTGGTACCTTCGTCACACAGAAACAGATCCTTTATAAACATGGAACTAAATTTACCATTTGCTTTAATGTCATCATGATTCAGACCGATACTGCCATTTCCACTGCCTTATTTTTTCCCGACCAATCTGAAGTCTACAAACAGAACAACCCTACACCGACTGAAAGCTGAGGAGTTACACAATAGGCTGCAAATGACAAAGGAAGCAAGCAGTTAGGGGTTAAAAAAAGAGATTATTATAATAAAAGCTAAATTTAGAGGTGGAATTGCAAAGGTTGGTTAATATGACTTCATATACATAACTTTATAGCATTAGATGTACTACACGGGCAGCTTGATTTTCTTTTGCGGTTATGATATACAGCCTTTTGCACAGGTATACACATTTCTAATTTACACACTGTAGAACGTGAATGTTACCAGACAGAAGCAACTGTTCTGGTGCACCCATCTAGGGAAGGGTGCTAGGCTCAACCAAAATGGACCTTTTGCTGATCGTTCAGCCACCTGCTTACCAGAAACCAGAGAAACACTCTCCTGCATTACAAAGTATGAGCATGAATATACAATCAAGATTCTAAAAGCATTTTAGCTTTACTTCATTTCAGCCTAGTTTTAAATTGATTGAAGTGTTGCAAACATTCCTTTAGACAACTACAATTTGCTTTAAAACTCTACAGGAAATCTTGAAAATCTGCTCAACTTGACAAGCAAACTGAGTTGAGCTGCAAATTGACATTCAGAAAATGGAAAAATAGGAATATATGTTCCTGTTAATACCAATGTATTAAGGCATAAAAAGTGAATAAGGAAGATATTTTTTCCCTGTCTGTGTGTATTTAACATCTTCAGAACACCTGCGGTGACCTGTAAATTAAATCACAGCCAGCAGAGACTTCAGAATGACCCACTGAAAAAGACTCCAACAATTAAATACGTGTGTGTATATATATTTATATAAGAAATTTATGTATGTGTCCCTGTGCATATGTATATATATAAATAAAACTTGGTTTAAACTTCAATGCATGGAAGGAATTGTGTCTTTTGATATTCTTCTTAAAATACAAGAAACTCATTAATTAACCTGTGGCCAGGAGAACTACAAAGGCACCAATTATTACATGTTCTTAGGTTACAAAAAGCAATAATAATTTAATTTTATAGAACACAGACCAGCAAGGGCACACTGTTGGAATTCCTTAATTGCAGCCACTATCAGCAGATGGTACTATTGGTACTAGAAATCTGTCTTTAAGCTGATCTTGGAGTTAGAAGCTGCACCCAAGCCTTATCTCCCTGTTATAGCCCTTTAGGTAAGCGTTGCTGTCTGGAACCCAACCATGAAAGCTGGGCAGCATCCCCAGCCCTGCCCCTGGCACTGGGCATTTCACACACTGCTGCTCCAGTAACGCTGAGGTCCTCCTCCCTTGCGTCCTTACAGTGCTAAGAGAGCCATTTGTTTATCTATTTTATTCAGTTATGTGATCAGCACATAAAACAATCACACTGGATTTTACCATGCCCCAGTGAAACTGCAAAGCTAGAGGCTCATTTCCTGGCATCCAAGAGGTAAAAGCATCAAGTAAAGCTACACCTCTCAAGAAAACTTTAAAAGGTTGTTGCAAGCCGTGATGAGACGCTGAGCAGCTAATCGCAAGGTAAAAACACTTTCCTCTGCAAAAATGTAGATATTCCCTGCCCCTGGGATTTTTCTCATCCAGTATCATCACAGTCCTATTTGCCTTCCTCTTGTGCTGTCATGGGTCACTTTCAGTGGAGGAAACCTCGAAACGTGAAGATGCAGCATTTTACGTCTTTTCCTTAGTCGAGAGTCATTTCTCCTTGCCAGCTTTGCAGTCCGAGAATTGCAATACTACAAGGGCGAGTATCTGTCGTCACGCAGCTTTACTGCTCGTGTGGATTTCTCCCCAGCAGCTGGGAGGAAATGTTCTTCTTGTTTAGACAAAAATATCAAAGGGTTAGGAAAAAGGAGTTAGGAAAAGCTATATACGAGGTTCATGCTTGAGAAACACAAGGGCACAGAAGACGTAGCCCCTAAGAAAATTCCACTGGACATTAAGTTACAATAATTTAGATCGGTTCATTTATGGTAAGTCAGCCATTTTACTGTTGACCTACTTTGTATCAGCAATAATTTGTCACAGTGCATTCTCCAACTGCTACTGAAAGAAAGGTTGAAACCATACATTAAGAGCATAGTGTCAAAGCAACTGATGTTAATTACACCCTGCAATTCCTATGTTGATGAAATTGTCACTGCTAACCATTAATACAGCATTTACTGTCTAAGCCCAGCTTGCTCTACCAACCCTTGAAAGCCACTAAATTAACATCCTGCTTCACAATGTTCACTTTATGCCACATTGGAATGTAAATCTGAAACATGTAAAAATAACCTCTGCTATTACACCAAGAATGTGTAAATATACATTCCTTTTTGGGAGAGCTGTTTATCTCCCGTCTATACATGTTTCACTCTTTAAACTAAAAACAGCCTTAATGTTCTTCAGTCAAGTGGCAGCTTTTGCCAATATAAACTATTCTCCCTAAAAATTATGGCATCAAGTAGAGCAAACTTGGGAAAATGTAGAGTGCTACTTGATTTATGGAAACTCAGAAATAAGCTCTACAGAGATACACAAAAAAGAAAACCAGTAATGTTCTTCATTTTATTCACTGCTAACCTGCAATAACAAGAGATCACACTCTCACAGCATAAGCAAGCAAGGTTAATTGGGACACCTTATGTGGATTTAGTGTTCATGTTCAGTGACATCTGCTTAATTTGGTGACAGAAATGTTTACAAGCACAAGCATGAACCAACCACTCCAGAAGCATTAACTGGATTCTTTACGGTTTGCAGATCAGTAAACTGTTTTGTAAGGTCCTACTGCTGCAGTACAGTCCCCCCTGCTTCTAAATCATCTCTCAAGCTACTCTGTTACCCATTTAAATTGAAGGCAGTCAACAGCACACAGGCTTAACAGTATTTAGCCTTCAGAATTGTCATCACTAGCTATGATACCAGACAGCACAACTTGATCTTCTGATCCAAGAAGACTTTTTTTAGTTGTTATTAGGAGAGACTTTTTTATCCTATGAACTGATTCAATACGATGTACAACAAAAGTAGAAGCTGGTGATGGTGTTTTCACATCAGAAGAGGGCCTCACATAGGTTATTTCCAAATTCTCATGTAAGCTGATAGAACAAACCAGTAATAAGAAAATCCCGTGGCACGACGAGGCCTGTCATAACAGACCTACCAACAAATCTTTGCACAGTCAGCAGAAAAGTAGAAAACTAAAATCAGCATTATTAGTAATTGAGTGAAAGCCCTCACATCTCTATTCAGACCTAAGAATGACCCTAAGATCTATAGGAAGAAAAAGATCATGGTCTGAATGACTGCTTAAGCCAGATGTACATCTCCAGAATAACCAGGAAAAAACCCAAACCACAGAACTGCAAAGAGAACAGAGGAAAAGAGATCCTTACAGGATACACATAATACAACTCGCTATAGCAGCATCGTTACCGAACATGAAACACAAAACTAAACTGGAGCACATAGGATCCAGTATCACACGTGGCACACTGGGGTAACATGCTCTGAGAAAAAGAAACATTCGCTCACCTGGCATAAACTAGAAGGCAATTGTACCCTTTATAAAGATATTCACTGAATGATCGACAAGTCTCAGCAGACTGGTCCGTCAATCTTAAGAAGGGCTGTAACATTACAGCTGCGGACAGCTGAGCCTGCCCTCAGCACCCCAACAGAACAACAGGATTATTCAGCGCTTCACAAGGAAAGTCCAACTAATTTAGCTAACGTGCACTGGGCAAGCAGGTCTGGAATGTGCTCTCTCACCTCTAATGTTCGCCTTAAAATAAAAGCCTTGCTGGTTTCATAATGGCACCTTAAATGAAATGCAGAAGTGACGAGCATTTAGCTTAGTGCACTGTTTGTTCTACCTGCACCAAAACACAGGGCTGGCAACAGCCTCCTCTTGCAGACATTACTCCATTTCTCTCAGGAGTCCTTCCTATGCCCGGCTGCCACAGGATGCCGAGGACTTGCAAAATCAGACAAGGGCACATTGTGTGCACACTGGGGTATATTTAAATTCCAGCTGGAAGAAATCCCAACAACTCTGGGGACACAGGTTGTACCAACTACTAGTTACAGCTGCAGTTAAAAATTATGCCATGAATGGAAGCTCCCTGCCGTAAAAGGACTAAAATGTTAACCATTGAAGGGAGCTGGCTCATTCTTGGTTCGGTGTCACATGCCAGCCTTGCAGATGGAATACTTGCTGCCTTGCAAAGCTATGCTTATCAAAAATAAAGTGCCAACAGCTGATGCTTTCATAACATGCATAGTTCACGTCAAAGACCAGCTATACAGCCACCCTTCCTGATGCTGTTCTTACTGTGCAGCAGCAAAGACTATAGGCAGCACCATGATACACCAAGCACAGCTCAGTCAGCAGCGAGCTTCAGGAAAGTTTAATACAGCTTTACAGGAAGCCAAGCCCAATGTTTTTCCTTCTATTTGGATATACCAATGCCGTCTGCGGACATGTAACGCAACAGAGATGTCTCCGAGTACTCCTACTGCTTGAATAAATGTCTTGCTTAACAACTTCAAAGCATCATCTTAGAAGTAGTAGAATTAAGGTTTTGAGATGTGAACCTAAACTTTGACTCTACACAACTAACACCTGTACTTTAAAGCAAGCTCTTTCTGACGCTTCAGTAATAGATCTATTGCCAGATCCAGATACTGAGCAAGATCTTTAAAGTTCACTGCTTCAGGAGCACTTAATGCTTCCACCAGCCTACACCAGAAAATCATAGTACTGGAGAAGCCCTAGCAGTACTTTGAAGTGCTGAATGTTGACATGCGTATGCAAATCATGGTAAAAATAGTATTTTGTAAAGCTGAACTCTCAAAAAAAGTGGGAAAAAAATCAGTAAAAAAAGCTAGACAGTTCAGCCTTATATTTTGCTTATATATAATCAGTTATATTACAGATGAGAAGACAAAGATTTGAACTGGAGATACAACACATTACTATCGCCACACTGTAAAGGCTCATAGTTGAGCAGGAACTGCCGCAACGCATGACAAGTCTGAAGCTCAGTTCTACCCACAGCTAGCAAGCTTAGTTGGCATGTAATGATTGTTTTCTTTTCCTTCAGAGCAGCAGCAGCAGTTCTCATAACTGAAGTGACCAAGTTGGGTAGACCTTTTATTAAACACTCACAGAACAAAGTACATGAGAGATAAGGAACAGAAAGTTCTTGAGTTTTACTCCAGCACTTTAACGAGTGTAAATAAAGTGGCAAGGAATTTCTCTCAAGTGTAACCACTGTGCTGCATACGAAATGACATTAGTGTGGTGCTTAAGTGAATCACATCTCCACATCATTCATTAACTTTTAATACACATAAGTATGGGCTTCTCACTTCGCCTCAACCAACCTTTTAAGTTTGGGAAAAAAGATCTACATACCTTTTGTTGAATCCCATCTTAATGATTTCTAAAGTGAAAGTCTTGCATCTGAAGAAAGCAAAGGCGAGCAACCTTTCTGTAGAGTGGTTAACCTGCTCTTAAGGCTAAGGGACACTTGTCCCAGAAATTCTTATTGAGCAGGGAATCCATCAGGGAAGAATTGAGAACTTGTGAGCAAGTAGGTCAAAATGGACATTTAGGTTTGCTATGTCCTTCATCAGGAAGCCAAGTAAACTTTAATCCTCTGGATTTATTCAAGTCATCTTTGGTGGATGTTATTTCTGTACCTTCTCCTCATATCCTGGAATTATTGGCCCTGGAGTTATTTCCACATTGACTGATTTTAAAAGGTTTAAAGTGACATGTACATCATTGTGTTTCCCTAAACTTCCCAAGCATTTATATACAAGGTCTTCATTAATCCATGTCTGTACCAAGTGTTCCCTAGCATCAGGGTGCCACTGATGTTCTTAAGCCTTTATAGTACCTATTTCATTTCTACTGTGAGATAAAAATAGTTTAACTGATCCTATATAATCACGACAAGAGATTAATTAAAATGCCAAGATAGGAAACAATTTATTATAGAGAGAAGAAAAATTTCTCATCCAAAATATAGAAATCTGTACAACTTTGCCACAATCAATATACATGAACTGTACAAATTTACACCAGTTCATAATTTACCAAATAAAAGATGACTAACAAAGTTCACAAAATAGATGGTGGTTTGTGGAAAAGACTTTTACCCAATTAAGAACAAGGAAATTACAAACCAGACCTCCACTTTCTAAAAATAAGAAGTTTACTCAGTCTTAGAAAACTACAAGCTAGCAAATGTACAGATAGCTGGCTGGTGCTAACACCACAGTTCAGACAGTGTCTTTATATGGTCTTTTTAAAGCCTGTTGCCATGGCAGATTCTTATCACTTGCTACTTTTGAGGCCAATGGAAAGATCTGACCATTTCCCCAGGTCATACTTACTAGTTTATCTTATGTACATTTATACATATTTGTAAGTGCTAGGTAAAAGTCTGAAAAATAAAATTTCCAGTACTATGGTGTTCATAACAATAAGTCTTGTTACTGAGCTGCCAAAAATGCTAACAATTAATAACTGTAATAGTGCAAATTTACTCTGCAAGACCTACTGCAGAGAATCACTTTATAAAGACAGATTGGGGTTGAAAATTGGTGTAGAAATTAAGTAAGATGTCTTGGAGAAACTGACCCTTCCTAGATCTTCTTCACTCCCTAGCAAGTTGAAATCATTTTGACTCACAGGCTATTAAATCACTGAAAGGTACTGTCCAAACTATGGCACTGTCACTTTAAAGTATACCACTCTAACGTGTGCCAGATCTTCACAGCTGTGACATGGTTTAAACTCCATAATCCATCCCCAGAGGTGCCCACCCAAAGTAAAAACCAAATTTATCCATCCATTTTTAAGGTGATCCATCCATAGACTATATCTTAACCTGATACAGTCATCATATTGTAGCTTTTGGAAGGGCTAGTTCTGCCCAAGAGAAGTTCCTCCTTACAGCTTATTCTGCTGTCTACCATTTGCATGTTGGTGTTATTTTGGCTACCTCCTGCTGGTGCAGCTTCATACAGCACACAGATTGAGCCATCCTCTCCAATACGATAGGACACTTCATACGGGTCAACCCATAGAGTGAGTTCGCTTGGAAGAAGCTGGAACAGTTCCTGACTGCTCAATCCAATCCGCTGTGCTGCCTGTCCAATGAGAGGATCCATTTTATGGTTGATCCGGATACATCGGTAACCTGATCCCTTGCATGGCTTTTCTGGGAACCAGTGGTGTTTATAATGTTCTATAAAATAAAAAAAAGAGATTATCCTCCTTAATTCTGTATTCAAAAAGACATACAGTGATCATTGTTCTCTTGCAAATTTCACACCTCAAGATGTTGAAAAGCTTGTTATTTTAGCATCAAGTGACCTGAAAAAATGGTTATAGCCTTTATTTTTTTCTGATGTTTTACGGTAAGTGCAGCATCCCTTGGGAAGTACTCATGTACAAAGTCACTGTTTCATGCTACCACGTTCAGCAAACAATGTTTGCCGTCTGAAAGAAGTGAAATGCAACTTCCTGGCATTCATAGAAACAAATATAAAAATACAGAAATGATTACATACATAGCAGAAATATGCAGGGGCTTACATACATAGCAGAAAATATGCAGGGGCTTCCACGAGCCGAAAAGGAAAAAAATGCACCTTTCCAGCCTCCTCTTGAGCTCACACCTATGCTTAGCCCCCCCCATTCTAAAAACACCCAAAAATAACTAGGGAAGGAGCCGGGCAGCATTTACCGACTGACTCAAGCTGTATTTCACCACTGCTCTTCCCAGTCTGTTTTCCAGGGCGAGACACCAGTGACTTCACTTACCTCAGGAGTTTTATCCCACCCAGAACCCTACATCGGTCTGAGGCTACTTGTAGCCACTATTAAGCACACTGGGACACAGACTCGGGACTATAAAAACCCACAGGGCAGCGAAGAAACCCTCGGTATTTGATCCTAACCGGGGCTGTCGGGTGACTACGAGATGCTTCCAGAAAAAAGGGAAACAGAGCCTCATCGTCCACCGCTTAATTTTACTTAACCCCCCCCCAAAAAGCAACCTGGGAGCATTTTTCTTGCTGGAAACCGGGCGGTGTGAGTCCCTGGAGCGGAGCCCAAGTCCCGGCTACTCCGAAAGCTTTGTCTACCGAGCCCAGGGGGGCTGCCTACGCGACGCCCGAGCTCCTTTTGTTTATAGCCCGCTCCCGCCGCCCGCACCTGCCCGGGGCC
>NW_010516209.1:0-2762 GCF_000687285.1 Phaethon lepturus
AATCCTTTTTTTTTCTTTTTTTTTTTATTCTTTTTTCCGGGGCTTATTTTGTTTGGGGTGTTCCCCCTCTCCCTGTCCCCTCCGAAATGAATTAGGAGTTAATGACACGGGCAGCCAGCGGAGCTGTGCTATTAAGCAGCCATCCAGGGCTATAATCATAGAGAAAAAAAAAAAAAAGCCCCCGGGGAAATTAAGGCCGATGATTAGGCGAAGAGGAAACTTTAGAAGATCGCAGCTCTGCCTCCTCTCGCCGCCGGCCCGGCTCCTCCCACTCCTCCCCAGCCCCGCCGGCCCTCCCGGGCCGGGTCCCCCAAAACCGAGGTGCTTGTCCGAGGGCTCGGGGTTAGAGGGTGCGGGGTGCTGGACCCTCGCTCGGCCAAAGCCCCCACGGAGAAACGCGGGCGATTGCTCCGCGCCGCTCATTTTTCAACCGAAAAGGGTTTTTTTCTTGTTTTTTTTGCGTTTCCTCGGCAGCAGGACCTAAGTTGGGAAAAACCACTCTGCAGAGGTTAGATCTGTAATTATTATTTTTTTCCAGCGTCAATTACACACGTGATGAATAGATGAGCTTTAATAAATTAGGGGCATGCAGCCCTTAATTAAGAGGCATATCAAACCAGTACTATGAAAGCGATTCTCTCACTTTTTGACTTCCTACCAGTGGTATGAATAAAGAGTATCCTTTAAAAAGCGTTTCTAATTACTGTGTGGATAAAAGCAAACACGTATGTTCTTTTCATAATTATTTTAATCTTACACCGGGCGTTATTTCATGCTGCGCCCGCAACTTTCTCTGTCTTTTTTTTTTTTTTTAAACGTCCAGGAAACGCAAGGTTTGGGAGTCGTTTTGGTGTTATAATTTATAACCAAGGCTCTACAAACCAAAATACTCTGGGAAGGCGGCAGTGCATCTGCCCAGGTCTGGGACTGTGCGGCACGGCTCCTTGCCTCAAGCCCTGACTTCAGGGACAGCTCAGACAAAGCTGCAGGCTCTGTCCTAGATGGCTGCAGGACTCTGCTCTCCACGGTTTTGGTTATATCCCTTCCACAACACGTGCAGGATTTCACTAGCTCATTGTGTGCTCAGTTTGGACTCCTGACTTTCCTACTGGCCTATGCAGCAGTCTTGGAAGTCCCCAGTCCTGCTAACACAAATCATGACTTCCCACTCCCTCTGCAGTCTGGGTGGTTATACCTTTTCCTAGAGGGCAGTTTGGGAGCTGATTTTGCGAGAGGAACTGGTCCAGTGTGGATTTTCTTTGGGCCATGCTCTTCTGTCCAGGCCAGGCCAGAGAGCACCTTGAGGATGGGGCTGTACTGAGTGTGCTGTGCTGGGCCTGGGGGTCCCCCTGACCCCCTACAGCCCTGGTCATCCAACATCCCCCACCCTGGTCAGCCAAGGAGTATCGGAGCCGTCCCAGACCTGATAGCGTCTCGCCTGGTGCCACAGATGGCAAATTGTGACCGAGGTGTACGATTGCGCTGTGGGAAGGAGTGTGGGAGGACGTGTACAAGAAGCCGTGTTACAAAACCCCACTTAACAGTGGGGCTGATAGTAGGGTTTGCACACCATTCCTTATTGCTAGCAGTGTTACTGCAGACCTCGATGGGTTAAGGATTAAAGACAAGCAAGATCTGCAGAGACAAGTGATGCCTCTCACTGTCTCAGCCCAACTAACCTGGCTGAGGCAGCCTGCAAGTTGTCAGGCAACAGAGCCCTGATTTGGGCTTTTCTCCTGGGGTGAAAGTAATGGTTTATTTCACTGCAAGCTGACTCCTCTCCAGCTGCTCTTGCTATCCTGTTTGTCACTTCTTCTCCACAGAGCTCATGTCTTTGCTGGGAGATACTCACAGAGAGATGCCGGACTGCAGTCCGCCAGCTCCGGCCTTGCAAGCTCTGCTGTTGCGGTGGGGTTGTGTTTGTCCCTCTTCTCTCCCCCTCCCTTTCCTTTCCCTTCTCCATGCTTCCTGCACCGTGACAAGTAAATGAGAATTGATGGACATGCAGGAACAATACATGTGTGTCAAGAACAATGCACCGCCCGTGGAAAGCCATTGTGGGCCTGCTGAAAATGCTACAGATAATTATACTGTGCTCCCAAAGTCAATGCCCGCTGGAAGGGCGCCTGGGGAAGGAGAGCTTGCAGGAGGGCAGGTCACGGTGACACCAATCACGTCCCTTGGGTGCAGGTTCTCTCCCCGGGTGCCTGGCTGTGGCCTGGGTGTGCAAGCTCACGCACCGTCACCGTGGGCTGGGGAGACTTCTCTGCGCTGCCATCCATTGGGAGGCTGGAGGAAGGAGGGGGCCCAAGGGACAAGCTTCTCTCAGCACTGTGAAGCACAGTGCAGAAGTTGGCTCATCCAACCTGGTTTGGCTGGCTTTTGGGTGCCACACGGGCGCCTGGGATAGCACAGCATGCCAGGGTTTGCTCATGGCATTTGCCCTCTTCAGCGTTAGCCCATCGCGAGGTTGGAGCATTTTCTGTCTAAAGTCTGAACTTGGAGGTTTCTCTCCTCCCTCACCCCTCCCTTCCTTCATCCTCCTCCTATCAGTTAAACACAGGAGAATGAAGCCCCACACGGCACTGAATAATCGGGACGGAAACCTCGCCGAGAGGGGGTTTGGAGAAATTTCTAGGAATTAATCTTTCCCCGCTACACAGGATCTCAGAGCGGCCGCCCAGCCTCAGTCCAGCAGGGAATTCCCCCGGTTCAGGGAACCGACGTGAGTCCGGGGGCTTTTCCCCCGCGTCGGGCTCCCC
>NW_010516210.1:0-661 GCF_000687285.1 Phaethon lepturus
GTCCGCGCTGCGGGAGGACGCCGCAACGCGCTCCTCTCGGGGCTTCCTGCCTGCCCCGCTCGGAAGGCTTGGTTGTGGTCGCTGATTAATCGAGCAACACATAAGCCGCAGAGTTAACGCTATGACGTGTTTGGGATGGCTAACCCTGTGCTTTTTAATGCAAACCTCAGGATGATTTGGCAATTTACCCACTAGATCCTGGTACTGCGATATGCCGCAGGGAGATTTCTGCTTTTTCTTTCGTTTACATGAAGTTTATTATCAATAAAGTTTCGCAGGAAAAAAGCATTCATTATTGTAAGTAAGTAAGTGAGCCGCTTTTAGAGGCTTAGAAACCAGAAGACTAAACAGAATGGCTGCTCACATACAAAAGGAAAGGCATCGTTTTTAGCCAGTTCCGTGATTTCCGAACACTCAGGGGTAGCATTACCTGAAGGTCCGTACGTCCCCAAAGCGCGTTGCAGGGCTTTCGTCCACCCGGGGCTTCTGTTCCTGAGGAGCGGCAGAGGCGGCTTCGCGCGGCTCTGGCTCAGGGCACGTGGCACGGTGGCATGATGGCCCTTCCCTCCCGAGGCGCTTCCCGGGCTCGCGGGTGCCGGCAGCATCGCTCTCCTCCGGCAAGCACCTCCGCTTGGCTAAACGCCGGGCGGGCGCGGTGGGA
>NW_010516210.1:797-4069 GCF_000687285.1 Phaethon lepturus
CATCTTGCCAAAGCAGGGTCACCAACAGCCAGATTTTGGGGAGCTGGACTGGACGTGCATTAAGAGAGACAGTCTTCATCATTGATGATTTATACGGTCTGTATTGATCTTTGGCCATCAAATATAAGTATTGGGATAACAAATAGTTCATCATAAAGCTGAAATAAATATTACCTGAGGTTTTTCAATTTTGCCGACGACATCTTTCAGCTGGGCAAAATATTCAGTGAATAGTTTGTTTCTCAACTACAGCTCCTTTTTTTTTTTACCTCATGGATTATGTCCCGAAACTCCACTACTCATCAGTATAAGAAGTCACTTCCTGGTTTACATGAATATAGCGCAGCCAAAAACTATCCTTGCCAAGCCTTCGCTATCGATCCTGGTGTTTGCTGAGTCCAGACGGCCGCCGTGTGCGCCGTCCATCGGCTGGGGCTCGCCGCACGTCCATCGGCTGGCCCTCGCTGCAGAGGCCGTGCTCCTCGGCTGGACAGCCTCAGCCCGCCAAGGATTTTGAGATAAGCAAGCAAGCGCTTCCCAGACACGACCATTGATCTGGGCGTCTCCCCCATATCCCCATCCACATGTTTCCCCCAGCCTAATGTCCCCGAGAACTGTTTTATTGGCATTTGAATGTCTCGTCCCCCCTTTTGCAGGGAGTTGAAAGACGAATATTTGCAAGAGCGTTTTTGCAGTATTCTCTCCAGTGATGACAAATCACTGCTCCCTCCCACAGACAACGAAGAATAAATAATAATTCTAAAGAACTTCAGCATAAAACCCATCATCATCCTGGTTCTCACTTCTTTTCAGATGCTTGAGGGACACAATGTTTTTTGAGGAAACTGCTACTCGTTAGAAGAATATTATAGCGTAATGGCAAAGCCATTGCAATGCCCAGCACCCAGTCCAGTGTTTTCAGGGACATTAACATACCTTATTATTTACCTGCCAGAATCTCATCGCAGAGAAAGAAATTACAACAGACCGACCAGGATGCACGTCTGAGCTGCCGATTGCAAATGCTAACCCTTCCCTGTGAAAATCAAAGCTGTGGCCATAGCAAAGGGATTTGGGGGAAAATTACCGGACATAGAGGAACGCGCGGAGCCGGTGGGAGGGCATCTCCCGGTGAGGCAGGGCTCTGAGCTTCCGGGCTCAGGCAATAACCACAGGCGTTCAGCTCCCCCATCCCACACTTAGAGCTTAACACATTTTTATATGGATTTATTTCCTTACCTGTTTGGGACATTTAAATATCTGACGGATTGTACTTAAGAAACCACTTTAAATCAATATTTTCTCCTATGTAATCTTCATGGCAATGAAGCAGACAGTCCAACTGTGAAAACTGTGAAAATTCACAGTCCAACTGTGAAAATTTTCACATGAAAATGTGAAGTTTATTTTAGACAGCCTACGCTGCTATTGGTTTGCAATTAGAACATCAATGAAGAACTGTGGGAAGGACTGGTGACCCAGTCATTGCTTAAAAGGTCTGAAGAAAGTTTAGGCATTTTTTTCAGATCCTTCTCTATTAGCAGTGCAAATGCCACATACTTTCATACCTTTGACAGTGAGATCTTAGCTTGTCCCAGAGCAGACCTTAGGTGCATTGGCTGCAAACTGCATTTCAATTGCAAAGAGGGTGTGCAAACAAGCCGTAACGGAGAATGTCAGAGACTCCCACCTGATTGAAATAAAAGCATCATCAGCCTAGAAACTCAGCGTGTCCTCATCTGCAGTAAAAATCCGTCGGTATGGAATTGGAGCGCTTCTTCCCGCACGGACCGCAAGCACAAGGTCAGGTGTACGCCAGGAACCCGCAAGCTCTTCGTTAGGCACTGGGAGGAGGGGAGGCACAGAAGGGATGCTCTGCGCGGCGGCTGGCGGGCTGGCTGCAGTGGGATTTGCGTCTGCTCATGTAGACGTGGTTATTCCACATACCAGGTGGTTTCTGACTTCTCTCGTCCTACATGCGGATGGAGATCTGGCACAATATGTTTGCCGCATGGCTGTACAGGAAATGTAAACTAGCCAAGGTAGAGCCCTTCTAGAAATGCAGCAGGAGTTTTACACCTACCCATCAGCCAGTGGAAAAATGGTCTGTTTTGTTGTTCCAACATTCTTGTTTATTGCTAAAAGTCATTCTGCTGCCTTTCATAAATAAGATGCTAAAGGCTTGGGGAAAATCAACACTAATAAGAGCTAAACTACATGAACGTTCAACTGGAGCAAAGGCGTATTTTGCCTTTGATTAAGTCATTACCAACTCCCTTTCAGTATCAAATATTTCTCTCTTAAATTGTTCATGAACAATAGCGTGCCCTGATATACATGGACAAAACCAACCCATAGTCTACCTTCGGGACTGCACTTTGGTTTGGTATTTTTGTACATAATTAGGACAGTACTGTTCTTTAGCTAAATAGTGCCTGGGACAAAGTAGTGAAACACAACAAAGGAGGGAACCGATAGCAGGTTTGGGAGTTAGGATTAGTCAACATCCTAAACCTGAGAAAGTCACTGATGAGTGTCCTCTTGAGAGTTCAGAGTTAAATGCATCGAAACCATTCCTGAACCCTCTAATCTCCATTTAAAAAAAAATTAAAAAAAAAAAAAACACACCAAACCCAAAACAAAGAAAACCAAAACAAAGTTTAAAAAACTAAGCAACCTGAGTCTGGCAGCAGCAGGCTTGCTGACCCTACATGACCCTTAGTTGCTGGAGACCAAGCACGGGCCCTCTGACGTCTGCCCACAGAGCAGGGACAGAGATGTGCTCCTGCCTCACACCGCTGCTGGTAGAGGACCAGAGAAGTTCAGGTCTGTTCTTTTCAGGGCCATGCCTTCTTTTTCTTTCAAGAATTAAGTTATCGACAAATAAAAAAAGCCTTGGCCCTGCCAACCCTCTGTGGTGCCAAAGAGTATCTTTATGCTGGCATAGCTTTCATCCAGCAATTACACCCAGGCTGTACTGACCCTCCTCTGCCTGAGCATGAACCACTGAATTATAGATTGTCAGAGAGATCAGTCACATTTCAAATGTATCAGTAATACCCCGTGGGAAATGCCTGCCCCATCATGCATTGTTAAAGCAGCTCCCTTCAATATTAAATGAAGATCAGCCAGGCACACCGTATTAAAAGCTCGTTTCCTCCAGAACGGCTACAGATGCCAGAGCTACACGGCCACTTGCCTGTCCAGCTGGAGCAGGCACACCCGCAGCCGGAGGGGACAACCCGCGCACGCCGCAGCCGCGCGGGTGCCTC
>NW_010516211.1:0-4854 GCF_000687285.1 Phaethon lepturus
AGGAGAAACTCTCAATATATGGGGGGAGGTTGGCTCCCCCTCAACCTTCCCCTTGCTGTTTAGAAGCGTGAGAGCAGCGGGGCTGATGCCAAGGGCCCGCTTAGCCCAGCGCCCGGCCGCGGGTGGACATGCTGCCTAGCGAGGCAGGGAACCCCATCCTCCTCCTCCTCCTCCTCATAGCTGAGCTCACCAGCTCTGCCAAAGCTCACCCTTATTTCTCACAGCTGCCTGACTTCCTTCTCCTCAAATTATCGCTTCCTACACCAAACTACTCACTGTGGCGTGCCTCGGGGGGAGCTGCTGGCCACTGCCTGAGGTGACCCGGCTTGAAGGCCCTTTGCGCAGGTGCTGACCAAAACGTTGCCCAATCTAGGACCTGCGCGAGCTGGGCTGGCCGCTTCACCGCGGCGCGAGCAGCCCTTTCCTGAGGCGCCGGCGGTGGCAAAGCGCCTCCTGCCAGAGCGGTGAATTCCAGCGGAGGGCCTTGCTGGAGGAGGCCGTGCCCTCGGCCCAGAACGCCTTGCAAGGGGTAGGGAGGGATGAGAAAAAAATCCTCTTGGAAACCTAAGGGAACTCGCCTACGGCAGATGCGCACCTGGCAGTGGAAAAAAAATCAGTGTATCTAAAGAAAATGATGTGTTGTTCCACACTGTGCACTTTTTCTTCAACAGCTCGCTGCTATCTTACTCCATTTTCACATTTAAAGACCCCTTTGGGGCAGCAGCTGGGTCTGTAACCTGTTGCACATAAATAATACTTTGCTGCATGCTCTTCTGTTAGGACACATCCGAGAAAAGAATATGTTACTCCTAGACATACCAGCTTAGAAAATGTCTGTTGTTGTAGACATTGGTTAAAAGCCAGTTCAAGCTGTACTTTTTTTTTCTCCTGCTGTTGTGTTTCCATGCTGGAAATACCGTAAATATACAGGTGACAGCCGAGCTGTGGGTGAGGGGTTCGTATATAAACAGCAGCAAGCGTTGCAGCGTTTCTGCTTACGTGCCGAGAGCAGAAATGGAGTTTTTCTTGCTTGTTTTTGTTTTCCTTCCAGGTTTGTACAAGAAATCTGGAAAACTTGTGTTCCTGGGCTTGGATAACGCAGGCAAAACCACTCTGCTGCACATGCTCAAAGATGACAGGCTGGGTCAGCATGTCCCCACACTACATCCCAGTAAGTCTGCCAGCGACTGAGCCCCGCCTGCCTCGTGGTGCAGTTTTTCCGCTTTAATTTTGGAGTCACGGTGTCATAAGGTGCCTTGGTGACAGCTCCGCATTGGGGCAACAGATTTTAAGAGTCTTTAAAACTGCGTTTGAAGATGCAGCGGCACATTGGTTGCCCCAGCTGAAGTGGATTTGCATTTTCCTCTCAAATATAATATAACGGAGAGCCCGAGAACTGGCGTGGTTCAGTTAATGTGACGTGCCTCTCCTGGGGAAGGAGTGGGTTTCTAATGAAAAGCATAATAAAGTGTAATAATTGCAGATTAATAAGCACGCCCTTTTAAGTGGGGAGGTAGGAGAAATTATTTTCTCCCACTCGCTGTTTTGTGAAACGACTTTGTTTCAGTGGCAGAATTCTATAGGAAATTCGTGGAATTCTTAAATTCTACAGGATATCTTATATGAGGAGTGTCTGTGACATTGACATGAGCACCCAAGAAATTCTGGCTGTGACAGCTTCCCTTTTTTTCTTGAAACACAGCCTGTATTTTTACTTTTCAGCATCAGAGGAGCTGACGATTGCTGGAATGACCTTTACGACTTTTGATCTGGGTGGACATGAACAAGGTAAAAGTGAAGTTGCTGAGCAGGAGGCACCAAATGAGGTCAGCCTTCTACCAAAAAGTGAAAAAGTAATAGCAATTAGCAGTACCTAATTATTTGTTGCCTGACATTACTTATGGAGCTGTATGTGCAAATAACCTCCTGGCTCTAGGCTACCGGTTGTTTCAGTGGTTCGATACTTCTGCTTAATTCTGGCAGAATTGTGGAAAAAAATGCTGCCAGTTCATACTCTGCTGCCTTGAAATATTTTTAGCCGTGGAAGACTTGAATATCATAGGCTTATTCTTTTGAATAATTGCTGAATTTTTATTTTTAAACTTTCTAGAAGTTCTAAGCAAAATTTTTCTGGCTTTTTTTTTTTTTTTTAAATACACAAAAAGACACGAGGCTTACTTAGGAAAGCAGAGGGAGTGTCACTGGCTCTCTAAACTGCCTGGCTTGCGGCTTCGGCCCATCCCTTCACTGAAGGTTTTCTGTTGCCTTGAGGAAACTCTAACGAAGAGAGTGGCTCCTTTTTGGGTGTAGTTTTCCCGTTGCTTCAGGTAGCGTTTTCACAGGACAGTGTTTGTCGCTTCTGTGTTCCAGCGCGCCGGGTCTGGAAGAACTACCTGCCCGCCATCAATGGGATCGTCTTCCTGGTGGACTGCGCGGATCACTCGCGTCTTATGGAATCCAAAGTTGAACTTAACGTAAAGATACTTCTTTTTTTCCTTTCCCAAGACCTCTGAATAGCTAAATTGTAAATAATCTTCTTTTCTGGGCTGGAACTTGTGCAGAGCGCATTTTGAGAGTCTCGTGCTTTGGACTCACACGTCCAGTGCACCTTTTTACCCCAGCAATGCCTGTACTTCCAGTAATTTGCATGTTACTTTATGCAGGGACTGGATCAGCATGGATTTATACGTATACTCTCCCAGAGCTAGAGAAGCCTGGATGCCCTTACTGTGGGTTGACCGTGGGCTCTTGAGCAGCCTTTGAAGAAGTTTTGCAACAGCTGGTGTGTTCAGATAGGACCTTTTTCTGAGAAAGCTTTCCAGAGAGATTCCTCTTCCGCAGGAGTACTGTAGTGCCAAAGAACAGCCCTTGTTGGTCACAGAGCTTAAACAAAAGTTTTTCTTCAAACCATGAATGTTTTTTCTGCCTCTGCTTAACTCTTCTTCCATCTTCACACGCAGGCGCTAATGACAGACGAAACAATATCCAACGTGCCAATCCTTATCTTGGGTAACAAAATCGACAGACCGGAGGCCATCAGCGAGGAGAAACTACGGGAGATCTTCGGGCTCTACGGACAGACCACGGGAAAGGTAGGGACGCATCCAGACCTCGGATTGTCTGCAGGCGAGGGAGGGAGGCCGGGTGGGTTTCACTGCAGAATGGGGCTCTGTCTAGAAACTAACTGAGGTGTTATCTGTGAATTTCTCCTCAATGTTGACCGAACTGAATAATAATAACACCGTCGGGCAAGTTTTGAGACTGCCAGAATTGTGCAAAACACAGTACCTCTGTGACAAGTCGGGAATTAGGCATCGAGCTGGTATTTTAACACATTGGCTCTTTGCGTTTCGTTACTCTGCGTTTCTGTCTAGTTACCCATCTAATCATTTAAAAAGAGTACAGTTAGGGTGAATTGATCAAAAATGCTGGGTGACAGTAGTAAAAAAAAGGGCAAGATTACTCTTGGCGCGAGCTTACCCACATGGTGACGATTGCTTCTTGTATCGCGCTGCCAAGCATCACAGGTACCTCAGACTGTGTGCCTCGAAAACGGTTTGCTTCGGTGTTTTCAACGTCCATTCTCCCGCACTGCCGGCTCCGAAAGCCCTGCGGGCAGGTCCCTCTGGCGTGCGGCAGCGAGGGGAAATTCCCTGGGTTTCCTAAGATGGTGGCGACACGGTCGCCACGTCCCTGAGGGTGGCAGGGATGCAGTTCTGACTTCTTTTTGGATTTCCCTAGGGAAACGTGCCACTGAAGGAGCTGAACGCGCGCCCCATGGAGGTGTTCATGTGCAGCGTGCTGAAGAGGCAAGGCTACGGCGAAGGCTTCCGTTGGCTATCGCAGTACATTGACTGATACTTGGAGGGACATAAAGAGTTTTACTCCTCTGGGCTGATCCTGTTCGCAGCTTCCTATGGACTTTTCTATTAGAACGCGGAAGGCTTTCCAACCGCATACTGGCATTGACCAAGAGACTCCTGGTTTTTGGCTGCCCTATTGCACAGTGGTGACACAACTCTTTTCCACGTTGACGGGGAGACGGCACCGTTCTGCACGCGGGTGCAAACTGTCCCTTTCAGTTCGGTTTACAGCGGGGCTGGTGTGATCTGGGAAGTAAAACTCCGCACGCTGCACTGTAACAGCTGAAAAAGAGAGCACGTCTCACCACTGTGGTTAATTGACTTAAAAAAAACAAAAAAAAAATGAAAAAGCAATTATATTTTTTAAAGAAAGTGTTAATGTAAACAGTGTCCCTTCTAACATTTTAGTTTAACGTTCATCTTGTTTAGTCCAGAGTCTGGTTAGGCTTTTTTAAAAATATATTTAACGATATTTAGAAATTTCACCAATTACTGAACCAAGGTATCACGATATTAGAAGTCCTCAATAAACATAGCATTTGGGCTCAACCGAGCTGCAGGGTGGCTGTGCTGCGTCACGCTGACCGACGCCGACAGTGCCCTTGGGACCGACGTGTGCGATCTGAGCTGCTTTCGATGGGGATTTAGCGCTTCGGAGAGGAGCGCCCGCCAGCGCATCTGGTTTAGGTGTCTGGATGTGGCGACGGGCCCTCATTCCCGGTGGTTCCCCCCGCAGGGCGTCGAATCTTCGCGCCGCGCCCTCACGGTGAGGGCCGCCGAGCTCTTTCGGTTGTTGTAGCATGGAAATGTTTGACGTTTGCGTATCATGAGGTAATTAATGTAGACTAAACCAGTTTCTTTTATACTCGACGCATTTTTCTCTGAAGTTTTTGTCTAGCGCTCGTTTTCAGTTAAATAAAGACGTGTCTGTCTCTCCTCCGAAGGCCTGGAGCTCCTCGGTTGGGTGGCTGCGTGGTGGCCGAGCGCGCGT
>NW_010516212.1:0-3554 GCF_000687285.1 Phaethon lepturus
ACTCCGGCTTTGCCGAGCGGGGGTCTTTGTGGGTCGCCTTGATTTGCCAGGGAAAGCCGACAGAAGAGACCGACCCCAACCTCTCGGGGCTTTGCCACAATGGTGGAAAGAAAGCGGATTTCCCAAAGTCCTTGACTCTCCCAAAGGCAAATTGGCGTGAATTTCCCAGCCGGCCCGAGGCTGAACTCACGACCCTTCCCCACACTCCCTCTGACCATGTCCCTGCCACCCTGTCATTCGGTCCCACACTGCGACTTTGGCTTCTCCTTCCGCACACGACATTTCCTTCCTTCCTTCCTTCCTTCCTTCCTTCCTTCCTTCCTTCCTTCCTTCCTTCCTTCCTTCCTTCCTTCCTTCCTTCCTTCCTTCCTTCCTTCCTTCCTTCCTTCCTTCCTTCCTTCCTTCCTTCCTTCCTTCCTTCCTTCCTTCCTTCCTTCCTTCCTTCCTTCCTTCCTTCCTTCCTTCCTTCCTTCCTTCCTTCCTTCCTTCCTTCCTTCCTTCCTTCCTTCCTTCCTTCCTTCCTTCCTTCCTTCCTTCCTTCCTTCCTTCCTTCCTTCCTTCCTTCCTTCCTTCCTTCCTTTTCTCTTTTTTCCTTTTTCCTTTTTCCTTTTTCCTTTTTCCTTTTTCCTTTTTCCTTTTTCCTTTTTCCTTTTTCCTTTTTCCTTTTTCCTTTTTCCTTTTTCCTTTTTCCTTTTTCCTTTTTCCTTTTTCCTTTTTCCTTTTTCCTTTTTCCTTTTTCCTTTTTCCTTTTTCCTTTTTCCTTTTTCCTTTTTCCTTTTTCCTTTTTCCTTTTTCCTTTTTCCTTTTTCCTTTTTCCTTTTTCCTTTTTCCTTTTTCCTTTTTCCTTTTTCCTTTTTCCTTTTTCCTTTTTCCTTTTTCCTTTTTCCTTTTTCCTTTTTCCTTTTTCCTTTTTCCTTTTTCCTTTTTCCTTTTTCCTTTTTCCTTTTTCCTTTTTCCTTTTTCCTTTTTCCTTTTTCCTTTTTCCTTTTTCCTTTTTCCTTTTTCCTTTTTCCTTTTTCCTTTTTCCTTTTTCCTTTTTCCTTTTTCCTTTTTCCTTTTTCCTTTTTCCTTTTTCCTTTTTCCTTTTTCCTTTTTCCTTTTTCCTTTTTCCTTTTTCCTTTTTCCTTTTTCCTTTTTCCTTTTTCCTTTTTCCTTTTTCCTTTTTCCTTTTTCCTTTTTCCTTTTTCCTTTTTCCTTTTTCCTTTTTCCTTTTTCCTTTTTCCTTTTTCCTTTTTCCTTTTTCCTTTTTCCTTTTTCCTTTTTCCTTTTTCCTTTTTCCTTTTTCCTTTTTCCTTTTTCCTTTTTCCTTTTTCCTTTTTCCTTTTTCCTTTTTCCTTTTTCCTTTTTCCTTTTTCCTTTTTCCTTTTTCCTTTTTCCTTTTTCCTTTTTCCTTTTTCCTTTTTCCTTTTTCCTTTTTCCTTTTTCTTTCTGTTTTCTTTCTCTTTCTTTTTCTATCTTTCTTACATTCTTCTTTCTTGTCCTTCTTTTCCTGCTTTTCTTTCTTTTCTTTCTTTTCTTTCTTTTCTTTCTTTTCCTTCTTTTCCTTCTTTTCCTTCTTTTCCTTCTTTTCTTTATTTCTTCCTTCCTTTCTTTCTCTGTCTCTCTTTTCTCTCTCCCCCCCCAATCTCTCTCTTTCTCAATCCTTCGTTCTTCATTTCTTTTTCTCTTTCTTTTTCTCTCTCTTCCTTACAGATTTCAGTCACCACTTTAGCCATGATCTGGCTTCCTATTATTTTGCATTCCCCGGGAATTAAAATAGAATAACGTTTTTCTTATGAAAAGACCTTTCCACGGTTTATTTGAACAGCCCTTACTCTTCCAAATCCTGTCTTCCTCTTTCGTCCCTTTTTCATGACTGAGCAGCCACATTTGTCAGCCCACGGGCAAGCAGATACGGTTCGGGTTTACAGACCCTTCAAAAAGGCAACGTGTTTGCCGGGACAAGGAAGGTGACGCAGGAGATAACTCTCTGGGAAAAAAAGCATCATATTTGGGTCCTAAACATCCGATTACGGCAAATGTTTCCTCTCGACATACATATGCCAAATAAAACAGCCATGATCGTGTGGATTATAAATGAGATCACAGAAGAGTTTATCTGGGAATATCTGGGAACATCTCGCGCTCGCAACCCACAAGAACGCGCTTTCTTCCCTGCCTCTGATACCAACGTGCTGGTGTAAAAATAAAGTAACAGCCGGGGTTGTACTCTCCGGCCTTATGGAGGGAGTGAGGACTTCGCGCCTTCCGTGAACAGAGCACAACCACAGAAAGGTTGTTCAAATACAGATAAAGCTACGAGTGAAACCCAGAAAAACACGGGAATTCAGCAACTTCTTACTACGTAGAGGCTTGGATCAGCTGCTGCTTCCAGACGTTCGGGACTTGACAGATGAGTTCCCACATCTTATCTGAGTTTGTTTGGGGCCAGGTCACCAACACTCATTCAGGCAACACTTTCACTCGGGGACTGAAATTGTTTTGAATTCCTCCCGCTCTTTTTTTTTTTTTTTTTTTTTTTTCCTTTTTAAAAAAAAACCGAAAGGGTATGGGGAAAAAGAAAAAAAAGCCGGTGAAGCCGAGCATCGCTGTTCCTTTCCTGCCTGGGGATCATTGAGACTTTCCAGAGCTCCGTGTGTAAGGCAGGGGAGAGCGGAGCTGGGGAAGAGGCGGACCCCCAGTATAGCCTCTCCTTTCCAGGGAAAGACCCCACACACTTGTAAAAAGGTAATCCCAAACAAGAGGCTGGCGAAGAGCATGGTTTTCTGGCGGGGCTGTGGGGTGGCTTTCTGCCCCGCTTCAAGTCCCAAGGACAGTTTTCAGGCGGTGCGGGAGGCAGGGAGATCCTCCGCTCCCGCTTTACAGCCGGGCTGCAAACGCCCGGGGGCGGTTTACTCACACTCAGACGCTCAATTAAGAAAACATTAAGAGTCCAGCTTAAACCAACAAAAGCCGGGCAGCTCCGAGCCGGGCTCCCACTCGCCACTCGGGGGCTGCCACTGCCCCCCGGGCCCCTTCGCGGGGCTCCGGCTCCTCCTCTCCCTCCCTGCCAGGGGCAATCGGCACCCAGGGCCCAATCCTTCCCAGCTCCCTCCCGCGCCGGAACTCAGCCGGGACTCGATGTGCAGTTTTTTAGAACACCCTCCCCAGAACCTTGAATAAAACAGCCACCCGCAGGAGAGTGTCGTCGGATCTGTGTGGAAAAGCGTCGCGGGGAGGTGTGGGGTGATGTCCCCGCCTCTGCCCGGCTGGTCCCCACCGCCCCGGTGTTTCTACCTGTCCGGATTAACGGGCCGGGCTCCTTCCCATCTCCCAGGGACTGTGAGCGAGAGGACCCCAGAGCTCCTTTGCTTTCCCTCTGCCTGCTCCTCGTCATTTAACTGTTCCAAGGGAAAAAAAAAAAAAATAAAAATCGGTCAGTTTGTCTGTCTGTCCAGCCGTGGGGAAGGAAGAAGGATAAACACGGGGGAGGCGACGTGCGGGGCATTGGTGGGAAAGTGTGGACTTTGTTGTAACACATCAAAAAGGAAAGACACAAAAGGATGGACACCAAC
>NW_010516213.1:0-283 GCF_000687285.1 Phaethon lepturus
TGGGCCATGGAGCACATTTCTGAAATGTTTTAGGTTATTCTGGTTAAAAAACAACAAACCAGAAAGTGAAATTTGATCTGCAAGAGAGAATGTGAGGTTTCAGTAAAAAAATCTGCAGATTTTCTGTTCTGCTTTGTATTGACAAAAAGGCCAGCTCGTGTGAAAGCATCTCGGTGCCTTCTCGCTGCTGCTGTGCCTGCAGCAGACTCCTCACCCCGCTGTGCCGGGAGCCACCGTGGTGCAGCTGATGAACCGGATCGGCCCCAGACCCTGCTGCCCCGGA
>NW_010516213.1:691-1051 GCF_000687285.1 Phaethon lepturus
GGCTCGCGGGAGCGGGGGCTGCTGCCTGCAGCCACCAGGTGAGGCCCCATGCGGAGGCTGCAGGCTGAGGAACGGTTTAATTAATTAATTAATGGGCAAGGATAATTTTTCAGCGTCTTGCATTTCTTTTACTGGGTCAGCGGATGCTCAGCCTCGCTTTCCCAGCTGTTTCTCTGTAGGAACAACCGGCCACCTTTCAGCCATGCCCTGCTCAACTCGGGCACCGGTAACAGCCCCTGGTCTCCTCCAGAGGCTTTTTTTTAAAATCTGGGTGCTTCGCCTTTTCCCTCGTGAGGACAAAGGCTCCAGCGGTGCCAAGGCCATCCCTGCAGATGCTGCTGCTGCCTGGGCACTTGGGAA
>NW_010516214.1:0-22872 GCF_000687285.1 Phaethon lepturus
ACTGGTGGATGAAAAGCTGGACATGAGCTGAGAATTTGTGCTCACAGCCCAGGCGGCCAGCCATATCCTGGGCTGCATCCAAAGCAGTGTGGCCAGCAGGTCAAGGGAGGCGATTCTGCCCCTCTGCTCCACTCCGGTAAGACCCCACCGGGAGTCCTGCATCCAGCTCTGGAGCACTCAGCACAGGAAAGACTGTTGGAGCGGGTCCAGAGGAGGCCACAAAAATGATCAGAGGGATGGAACACCTCTCCTGTGAGGACAGGCTGAGAGAGTTGGGGTTGTTCAGCCTGGAGAAGAGAAGGCTCCGTGGAGACCTTATAAGCATTTCTTTTAAGCCTTAAAAGGAGGCTTATGAGAAAGATGGGGACAGACTTCTTAGTAGGGCCTGTAGCGATAGGACAAGGGTAATAATTTTAAACTGAAAAAGGACAGATTTAGACTAGATCCAAAGAAGAAAGTTTGTGAAACACAATTGGTGAAACACTGGCACAAGGTTGCCCAGGGAGGTGGTAGATGCCCCATCCCTGGCACCATTCCAGGTCAGCTTGGACGGGGCTCTGAGCAACCTGATCTAGTTGAAGATGTCCCTGCTCACTGCAGGGGGGTTGGACTAGATGACCTTTAAAAGTTCCTTCCAACCCAAACTATTCTGTGATGCTATGCTAACAATGGTTTATCATCCTAGTACTGGGTGGTGAGTATGAATGAAAGAACCTGTTGTTTTGGTAACTCCACATCGTGTGGAGTTAATATTTTTTAGGAAACACAAGTCCTTTATCAATATTTTGCATGTCTGCACACAATTTTGGTAACTAAAAATGTGCAGTAAACAAACACTTTCCAAATGAGAACGAAGTGTTCTTCAGCTTTTAAAATGAGAATATACATTATGTAACAGAAACTTTTTCCTACTAACAGTATTAGTACTTATGTTAATTTGGTGGCTTTTTGAAAGCTTTTGATATTTTTCATTTACATTTCAAATCTGCTACAAAAGATCCTTGCATTTTTACTGTACTGCCATTTATTGATTGTTTAGATCTGTTTCCGATTATTTCCAGATCTTAAAATGTAACATAGGTCTGGAAAGAAGAGTTTACAACTTTTTCCCTCTATTTGTGTCTTAATTCTTCATGTTTTCTTCCATCATTTGATATGGACAATCTAACGAATGAGGTTCTAGTAACGTCATCTTCTCCTTTTGCTTTACATAACTACTGAAGGCCTTATCTAGAGCTTATTGGGGAGGGGGAAATCAAAAAACAACAGGAAGAGATAATGGATGACATTTTGGTTTCACTCAGGGGTTAGGTCTTCACATACTATATACCTTTTAAACATACATAGGTATACACCACCAGAGCTTACTTGTTTGAACCATACATGACTAATGCTCTCAGTTTTGTAACAACATTTTACTAAGGTCTCAAAAATAGAAAAGCTAAGAGCCTTTAGTATCTGCCTTAATGCAGTTCATCAAAGAAATAAGTTATTTCCCAGCTCTACACCAGCTGTATAACACTTGGCTAGCCTTGGCAGAATCTCCTACTCTTCAGTCATTTAAGCTTTCAATGAAAAACATTTTCTTTGTAGAAAAAAAGCGTATGATCTCTGTTGGAATGAACTCTGTTGCTGGCCATCCTTCAGGAAGCCCAGTATAATTATCTTCTTCTTTTTAAAGTCAGCAGGAGCTAAACAGATGGCTTTGAAAATTGCACTTCCATTTATGTGTATGTATAGGCATCTACACTTACACATTACATGCTCATATATGCAGTGGTAGGCTAAAAAATTGATCCACTGCAATTTCAGTTATCCTGAGTCTAGACTTAGTACGCAGATGTGAGCTGGACTTGGGTAACTACAGATACAGGGAGACCTGAATCTCCCAAGAATTCACAACTCAAACATTTCATTGCTTCAGATTGACTATTATCCCAGCAGGAGCATGAACCTGGGAAATGACGATGGAAAGACAAGACAGCATTTTCCAGCTAGATGGTTTGCTGGAGACTGAGGAGTAGCAAATGCGTAAAATAATCAAACTCCAATTATTATGTGTTTGCGCAGTTTCTTTTAACTGGAATTTTCTCATATACTACAGTATTAAACTGTTCACCAGTTTATGGTTTTCTCATCTATCTTTTCACCCATTTCCTCACTCATTCCGATTCCAGAGCAGCGTCATTAGTTTCAAGTATTTTAACCAATTTTCATTACATCTATGCTTTAATATCTCATCACTTAATTGCCGGTGACAGCCTTAAAACAACTAATATTTTAGTATTACCAATGAAATCTTTTGTTTTAAAAAATTGTAATAGCTTTATGTTGCTGGCTGCCTCTTTTTGTCAATTTTTCCTACATATGCAGTATTTTCCAATACTCACTTCCTTCCTAGCATTTTCAATTAAGGAAGTGGTATTAACTCTTAAGTTGTATTGATGGAAAAAGATCATAGAAAATTTAATAAAGCTTAAAGCTAAGTAATTTTCATTTCTATATGCTGTGTGATAAATAGATGGCTAGTACTTACAGTACTCTTTTAACGTATTTCAAACTCAACCACTGTAAGAGCAAATACTCTGTTAAGAAAGCCAGAGCACATATTGAAGTGCTGTTTTGTTTCAGGTTGGTGTGATGATGATATATCTGGATCCTCAATATTTCCACTTTCCTATATTATTGCAAAATGGCATAATTAGATCATGTATTATTATACAAGAATTACTTACACTTATCCATCCTTTCTAAGGACAGTAAGAAGAGGACTATTAGTTTTTGGAGCTTAGCATGAGTATTTTTTGCTGTGTTAACTGCAATTGTGCAATTTCTACTATGACGTCTAGTGGTTGCTGTTTATTTTCTGTGGTTTCTTCTACAGACAAAATTTTTGTGGTTTCTTCTGTGAAGAATTAGGATTGCTAATAAGAAGCCACAGGAATTAGATTTCTCAAGGTCAGAGTTCACTATAATTTTGCTAAGCAGCACTACATATCCGAGTTAGAGCATCAATAGCAACAAAAGTTTTAACAGTAATGTCCTCCTCTCTCGACTGTCAAATACTCATGCAAATACTTTACTCTCTATATATCAATGAAGTAACTAGTGCATATTTCTCTAGACCTGGGACAAATATATACTCATACGGCACTCACTTTTCATGACTAGTCTCCTGTATATATTTTGATCAATTCTCCTGGCTTGTAGATGGTCAAGAACTATGGCTTTAAACTGCAGTAAGGAGTATCCTTCTGAAGCTGGATACATAAAATGCAGGTAGTACATACAATCAGTAAGGTGTCTGGCTGTACACTGCAGTCCCATTTAAGAACTCTTGTAGTAAGTCTAGAAAAGGACAGTATATTTGAAGAAGTATTTAAATCAACAAAAAGCATGCTAAAATCCTAAAAAAAAATTAAGGAGTCATGCAAAAATAGGCACAGATATATATCTGTAGCAACAGAGACTTGCAGAACAGTAGTGATAATCTATTTAATTAACTAAAAACCAACTAAGCTAAACCAACCCTTAAATAAATTCGTGTTTAGATAAAAGTCTGCCTTCCCAAAAGCAGTATCTATCCTGATTAAATGATTACCTCATACTCCCAGTACATCATCAATGCCTTTAATTGAGTAGAATGTCTGCTAGATATTAAATTTTTCCCGGTTCCGTGTGCTGTCATCTGAAAAGCATTTCACTCCAGTAATAATTGCAACATGGTATGACAGAAATCCCACATACAATTTACTGGAACAGACTTAACATTAAATTTCTCCCTAATTCATACAGAATATTTCCTTGCTTCAAGAGTGTGAAGTACAGTTTTGTTCTATTACAGGTCTGGGAACAAACACAGTATCCTCAGGAAATAAAGGTGGAGGCATATGAGAAGCAAATAAAGAACAGTACAATTACTTGTTGTGATAAGATAATAAGAATTAATAAGAATCTTTTACTATGTGGAACATATTGGTAGATGTCTCAAGCCATTATGTTGATTACAGAGATTACAGAACTACATTAACAAAATGGACAGTAACAGGCTGCCAAGAATGAATGGTCTGCTTTAAAGGGAAATAACTAATGAATAATAACTAATGGTGGGTGAAGTTTGATACCAAAAAACCCCAAAAGTGACACATACAAAAATCCAGAAACCCACAGCCCTAATTTTATATATGTTTTGGTGGCCCTGAACTAGCTGATACCACTGAGGAAAAAGATCTATAAGTTACAGTATAGAGTTCTATGAAAATGCATCTCAGTGCTCAACAATGGCCAAGAAAATAAAACAGATGTTGGAAGTATATGGAAATATACATGTATATATACTATGGAAAATATGAAATAAACAGAAAATGTCATTATTACACAGTCTTTTGACCCCCTCATCTCAAAAAGGTTATATAGTAAAATTTTTAAAAGTACAGATTTTTAAAGTACAGAAATGGGTAACAAGGACTGAGAAATCTATATGACAGCTTTTTAACAAGGAATAACTGAACCAACTAAGGATTCTTCAGCCTAGAAAAAGGGAAGATTAAATGTGATGTGACAGACATCCAAAAAACTGTAAAGAATACAGGGAACAGCTCTTCATCTTTTTAAAATATTTTCATTAGAAGATTAACAACCACCAAATGAAGCTTGAAGATGTCAGGTTCAAAAACAAACAAACAAAAAGGCATGGTGTCTGCAACAATACATCCTAGATGCTAAATTTATGTGGATTCAAGAAGTGTAAGACTTTTCCATCACAATTACTAAATGTAGTAACAACCACCTGTAGCTCTGGATGTCCCTGAGACAGCTTGCTGGAAACTAATACTCCTCCATCAAAGAGAGAATGATGACTTTGTTGGATATTTATTCTGTCACATTTCTTACTCCCTCTTTAGGGAAAGGAATGGAAGAAGGGTAACCATACATAGAATTTCAAACTCATTTGCTCGCACTAAGTACTATCAAAGACTTAACTATGCACTTTGCACTACGCTACAAATAGACTGAAAAATACATCTTCACCACTTTACCAGCCTATGTTCATCTGTAGATCCAGTTGTCTTTTTTGCTACATCAATCTTGCTTACAGCAAAACTAAAAGCAAAAACAATTATATGAGTGAAATTTTATTATGAGGTATAGGCAGTGACCTGCTCTTGAAAGTTACACCTTTTCAGTGTGGAAATAATACTGTCAATGTTTAATGTTTGATGTTTAATATGCAATGTTATAGAAGTATAAACTCTGAAAATTAAAAGCAAGTAGATATTGTTAAAAGGATGTCCCAGATATAGCTAAGGAAGTATACAGCAACATTACATTAAAGCAGACTTTAATGCTTTAATGTCTAAACTTTAAAGATGAAGTAAGTAGACCAGGCAGGGAACAATCTTTAGTCTTGGGAGTATTAGCTAGGCAAAATTTGCTGTCATTAACATCCATGAATTCAACAGTATTAGAACGTCTTTTTTTTTTTTCCCCTTAATGTCATTATAAAAAGATTAATCTCATGCTAGCCTCTCTTCAGAGAAGGAAATAAAAGTTCAGCTATAATATTCAAAGAAATGTAGCTTAACATGAAAATGCCTCTAATATGAAATTACTTACTCTTCAGCAGTCCTTCTAGGAGTAAGTGAAAAGCTTTTATGCATACACTGTATGAAATTATTAAAAATACAAGTGTAAAAAGTCCCAAGAAAAAGTAGAATACTGGACTCAGTTAAACCACTGTAACTTCTTTTGTAAAATTTAAATATATACCTTTTCTCAGATTATTAATCCACGGTTAAGTATCAGTAGTGCAGAACACTGTGATACAAGCAAAATTTTAAAAATGTAAAACACAAGTTTAAACATGATAGGTACTGATCATCGTTTTCCTCCCTGAAATTGGATCCTAGCACATACATCTTACTCAAATTACTTCAGTGATGCTCCATGAAGGCCATTTAACATGTGGACAATTTTGTAGTACCTGCATCTAATTAATTAGGCTAATTGTAAGGATAGTAATAGGAATTGATCAGTGTTAGAAATTTTTTATGCAGTACTCACAGCTTTTTAAAAAGTTACATTTTTTTTTTGAAATGGAAAATAAATACAATTTTTTTAACACAGAGATAGTTGCTAGCCCTCTACTTCCAACAGTTGTGACTTGTATTTATTCCAATTAGCTGTCCATATCCTCATACGGAAGATACTTTTTCACTGCTATATTTATTAGAAATATCTACAAATACCACAAAGAAAAGATGACATCAGATGACATGGAAACCAACAAACATTTTCAAACACCCATAATCAGTTAATGCTTTTTTAATACAACTTGTCTACTTATTTCAATATTCAGCAGTAAAAGTTAAGAGAGTGACATTTCAAAAGCTGAAGATACCTGCCCACCTCTTGTTTGTTATAGAGCCATACAGGTTTAAGAAGTTCCTGCACCTCAGCCCTTTATTATCACCTACTCAGTTGAGATATGCCTACTGAAAACATGGCTTGTTCCAGGGCAAAATAAAATAAGTTGGTATAAAATTTCAACAACAATTAATCAGACATTTTTCACATTACATTAAAAATGTTCTCTACAATTTTATTGTGCTTCTTTTTTAATATCTAAAATAAATTTCAGGTTTTTTATTCTGAAACAACAGGTGGAATGTAGCATGGTTGTTCTTGCAAATATGATTGATGATGCTGAACATTTTCCAAGGAATTTAGTGATGCCTGATCCAATTATTGAATTGTCATAGTCTTCTTATTTGAATTTCTATCTAAAGGCTTATTCGTAGCATAACTGAGAAACCTATTCTTTTTATAATTTCATATAAAAAGTTTTCAAGTAAGTGAGTAGTTAAATACAAAAAGGCTTTAATCATATAGTCCTTCCTTGAGGAAGCTCAAATGTCACCTGACTAGGTCCAGCGTATTTTAGTTAAACTGTACAGCTGTCAAAGTCTGTAAACACTTGACATGAATTGGACAAATGAAGACAACTTCATGAACTTTTCAACACATTCTTTATTCATTTTTCTGTCAGGTAACTAAAACTTAGAGTTTAAAAAAAAAAAGTCAGAGCCTGAGATATTCAACACAGATCAAAAACCAACTTTAGTTAAATGAATACTACTATAGATAGCCTATTGTTTTATCCTCCCACACCATTTGATGGCCTAAGATGAGTACCTGCACTCCTGAGACTGGCAATTTAATACAATATTTGGTAATACTACAAAGTCATCCAGCCATATAGGAATCCCAGCCTGACAAATAAATGGATCTTCTTCACATTAGAATCTCTTGAATACCATCCTTTCTTACTTCGTTGTAGTCCAGCTCATCATTAACGGTGCAAGTTGAGATCCCCTCTCAGCTTTATCTTCCAACTTTTCTGAATAGCACATTCTTCAGTTCCTGTATTCCAGCCATGCTGCTTTTCTACCTAGTTTGTGTCTATACTGCAATTAGTTCCAGTTAGTATTAACATACTAAAATTGGGACATAATCTTTTTGCTATAGGTTATCCTGTCCCAAGACACTTCTTTACCCATTTTTATATTCTCCTTACTTGATTTTCTTCCCCCTCTCCATCTAGAGGGATTAACATGATGGTCTTTTCCAAACTCCTGTTGTTATTACCTGCTTCAAAATGGTAATCAGTGATAGCCTGATCCCACAGAGCCACTATTTCAGCTGAGCAAACAGACCTGTTTGAACTGTCCCCTTTCAAGGAATGCTTCCTTCAGACATCTGAAAATCCTCCTAGTAATATCTATCTTGAGAACCATGCATTCTTTCTTATATTCAAAAAGATAAGAATAACTCATTAGAGTTTACCTCAGCCTCAGTTTATTTAAATATCTTTCCTACTTAGCTTGGTGTAGTCAACTTCAACCTGTTTCAAAGTTATCACTTATCCTGACACAAAGAACAATCAGCAGACTCCATGCCAATATCATCAGGATATTTTTACCCCATGTTTACGTCCCAGATTCTGGCAAGCTACACATACTTATGTCAAGATCCATTCTCATAAATGGCTTCTCTATTTTATTAAGGGTTCACAACCTTAGAGGTCTTGGATGTTTAGCTGAATCTCTCTTTCATTCTTCTGTTTTAGATCATTAAGACTTCTAACCCTTTTTCCAGTACTCTGTATGTAATCTCTTCCCCTTACAGATTTAATTTTCTGGTTATCTCCATCATTCATTTCTCTTGTGCAGTTAGTTTCTTACATGACTTCTCTGTATTTTCTTCCCATGTGTTTCACTTGCCTATTTTTCAAACATCATTGACTGCCTCCTCCATTCCTGAATACATGAATTCTGTGACCATAAAGACAGGATGCAAACTGTTTCCCTGAATTACCCTACACAAGCTGATATTTTTCTCCTTGATTTTGTTTGGTGCGTGCCTTTTTTTCCCCTCCCTCTTCCATCACATTTGTAAACTACCCCTACACTTCCTTTAGAAGCTCACTGTCCTTAAATTTTCTCCATTATTTCTAATGAGTGATGGTGTATATAGGAATACTTTCCCCCATACTTTTCCCCACTTAATATAACACACATTCCATTTCTGTGTCATGTCTCAATGCTATAATCACCTCAGCAAATACTGAAATCTTCTCTTCTTATTCCTACTATTCAGGATATAAAAGCAACTTCTCCATTTCTTCCTCTTTGCTTGCTTTTGTGTCTGGCTGCTTTTTTTCTTAAAAAAACCCAACAAACAAACAAGAAAAAAACAAACCACAAACAAAACCAAAACTTTCTGCCTAGGTCATCTTTCTTCCCTCCCAGAGAATCTGCTAAGTGTACATCACTTGTGATCTACGTCAGGCAGCATTCCCCTCTGACCCAGTTGCATAAAGCAGCACTGTATTTTAAATTATGATCCCTTTCCAGAAATCGATTTCTAAAGGCGTGGATAATGTAAGTATTATAGCTAAGCCTGAGACACAATACTCAAACAGCCTACTCATAAATCTACTAGTACTTTTTAGAAAAACAACTAAACTTAAAAATTATTACAATGTTTTCCCCTTCTTAGAATAGATGTGCCCTAGCAGACTATCCTTTAGTTTTGAGTCCACTATTTGAACAGGGTAGGGAACAGATAAAAATAATAAAACATGTGATTGCTCAATTAAAAATTTTAATATGTCTACATACTTCTGTATATTTCAGGTTGATTTATCCAGAATGTCATCGGCTGGTTGTATTAAACTGTGCATAATACTGGCCTGTCGGAAAATTTGAATATGCTTCTTCTTTAAGATAAATGTTCCTAGCAATAAATTAAAAAAATGCAGTTATTAAAGGGTTTTCTCATTATAATATAGAATTAACCTGAGAAACCTAAATGCATAAACACTCAAATGCTCATAAAGTTCAGAATTATTAGAAATCAAATTTAATACAACTAGATCTTTTTCTCCAAAATATATGCCACATCTCAATATAGCAAACTTTTTTTTTCATCCTAAAGTAACCCTCAAAAATCTCAGTGAAAAACTAAATTAACACAATTCTGAATTTTTGCTTTAATGATAGGAAAGCATCAAGTACTGGAATTTCTTTTGCAAAATGTATGTATGCATGCATGATGGAAAAAAAAAAAAGGACTGGAAAAATAGAACACCGAATCACTTGGCTTGATTTTTTTTTCTTCACATATTATCTTCCTCCTTTCCCATTACAGCAGACACAAGACCTGTCCACCATGACATGTCCAGTGGCTAACTAAAGAATCATCTAGTTTTGCCATACATAATGGAAAAGCTCTGTTTGTGCCATTAGCTTAACACTGAGCTATCAGAAACTGGCAGTTCTACTGATACCGTCCTTTTTTGTTTCAGAAAACTAAGGTAAATTAAAGAAGGAAGTACTGTTTTACACCTGGTAATATAATTTTCTGCAGTCAGTTGTATTTATTCTCTATTTTTCTATCTATATAAACCATCTGTTATCAGTGGAACACTTTTAAGAATTCCAGCTACTAATTCATACATGTAAGTCAGTAACAATCATAACCTACTCTTTGAAGATTGTTTAAATAGTACTGAAAAACACACTTAAGCTTAATTGTTGATTTTTTAAAAAGTATAAACTTGCAACAAGTGTATTAAAAAAGTAATAAATGATACACGTAAAAAAGCTCTTTGAAAGCCAAGCTATTGTGCTAATGGTAAAGAGTTTTATTTGAAAACAAGAAAACTCTTTTGGTACTTACTTTGATTTCTGCTCCTGAGATAGCTCCGTGTTTACATTATCTAAAGCTTGGCGGCGTTCCCGATTCTGTCGTTGTTGATGCCGCTCTAAAACCAACTGCGCTCTTGCAGCCTGTATACTTTGCCTCTCCCATTCAGCATCTCTTTGGCGTTCTTCCTCTTTTAGTCTCTACAGGAGTGAAAAAAATGCTTGATTTTCTCTTTGTTCAAAGATGAAACAGGCTATATAATAAAGTCTGATTGGTAAATTCATCCAGACAAACTTGCTTGCCTTTACTGAACACTAGGGATAGCATTTGAAATAGGGAGAAAAAGTGAGCACTTCCAAACTACGTAGGACCCCAAGCATTAGGCAAAAGAAAGATACTGCAGATGAGAAAGCTATCCTTTTCTAAGGAGCAAGAGAGACTCCTGCCTCTGTACAAGGTAAGAAAATTAGGATCTGCTGCCTGGCAGATGTAAGTTAATCAGTAGATTACTATTTCCTTCTGACATATTAGTTCTCTCTAAAAACTCAGAGCAGCAAGATAGATTTTTTTTTAAGTTCTTGTTAGCAAGAGTTGTAACTTCTTCAGATCAGAAATTAGTAGACATCAGTATAGCTTATAATACAGCTAAGTCAGTGTAATAACTGAGCCATCAACACCAGATGACTAGACCTAAACCGTTTTTTCCTCTGCCCCTGTTACGCTACTACTTCCTCACTTCTTGTCTGATATCACATTGAACTGGTTCAAGAAATCAGGCCTGAAAAAAAAAAAAAAATCACTTTTCTTGGTAGGGCTCATTTTCTGCCAGCTTAACTACTTGAATGGGTTCACTTAAGGGTCATAGGAGAGTCAGGAAAATGAAAATTCTATCTCCAGCTTCAATAACAGCAGTAGATAAGACATAGTGCAGCATATGCTACTGTAGGGATAAAATAAAATAAAAAAACACAAAACAGCTATTCGTTAACTGTTATGAATCCAACCTCTGCACTGAATGAGGTAAGTAGCTTCCTACTATCCTAGCTCTTTCTGAGCTTCCAATACCTAGGTCTGACTGCATAGGAAGGGTAGATTTCTTCATTTTGACTGCCTGCTTCCATGCACCTTTAAAGCAGCAATTATTAGCAATATTTAGTTTTTCTACTGTAATTCTATCCCAGAGCATGGCTCATAGCTATGTGGGATGGTAGAAAGGAAATCCGTTGCATTCATGAACTTTTAAGACTATGAAATATGCATGAGCAGGATCACTGGACCTGCTCTATTTGTCTTGCTCGACTGCCCTCGAGCACGAGAACATTGCTCCGGCCTACACTGCTCTCACCCTCAGCTCCTGGCTCTTCTTCCTGTATGGAGCAGCCTACTCCCGCTCATATCTTGTGGGCAGCTCATGCAGTCTCAAGTCCTAAACTGCACCATGAAGCCTGGGTCTTGGGCTGTGCAGTACCCTGCTCCTTAGCTAGGCCACAATGGACCATGCCCCAAGATCCCACAGGCCCTTTGGCCCTGGGCTCCACAGCAACCTTCCTCCCAGCCCACCTCCAGGGCTCCAGCCCACTTCTGCTGCTCCACGACATTTCCCAGCTGCTTCAGAGACACTGTGTTCAGTTTGATCAATTAAAGTTTGTGTAAAAATCAGATCAATGAAAAACACAGCCTTATAATGGGACATAAAGGCCAAACAACAATATTTTCTTGTACAAACATTGCCTATAATTTTATTACAACCAGGAATACAGAACATGCATGTAAGCTTAAATACCTGTTTCTCCAGAACTTGTTGCTGTTGAGTGTAACGGATTGCCATCAGCTGATCCTGATTCATCCCCTTCCATCGATCTGTGATCACACGGTGTCTACCAAAGGAACTGACTGCTTGTTCAGGGTTTTCAGAAAGTAAGTCTCCTTGAAGGAGGCTGGAAATTTCATCCATGTCCTCTTTCATATTTTTATACTTTTCCAACTTCTTTCTCTCAGCTAGTTCAGCAGCCTAAATTCAGTGAAAGGACAGAACTGATAATTTTTCAAAAAGAAAATATTAACTAAGGGATGCAACAGAGTTAGCACATCATAACAGATTTCTTTCCAACTTGCATACAGTTGTCAACAGCATCATATGATGTCAACAACATATGAATACTATGATGGTGATCCTATTGGCTAAGATTGAAAAATCTAGTAGTATACATTTCTTTAACGTTGACATATCACATACACTAAGTAATTTTGTTTTATAAGAAAAAACAGAATTACAATAAAAAATAATTTCACATTTATCCACAAGCAAATACCAGTTGATATTTGGAGGCCAGAGACAATATGGAAGAAATTTACAATAAAAGTTTACAATCTTGAATCATTAGCCTTGATATATATTACAGATTAAATCTATGTGGAAAACATAGTTAAGCACTCAAAACAAACGAACGAACAGACAAGAGATGCCTATGTTAAGCCTGAAGATACAGCCTTGAATCTGTTCCCTTTGCTGATACAAAATGCAAACTTTAATATTATTATGTGAATATACCTGTAGTGTTCGAAATCATAATATGCATTTCCTATGGAAATCACTGTTCCTAATGTTCACTATAAGGTCATACTTTCCTATTCTGAGGAAATTTTCCCCTTATAAAACTCCAGAAAGCAAATACGATGATTTTACTTTAAAATAATTACCTTCCGAAGAAGAATTAGACTAAGTAAACTAATTTGAAGTAGAATGGTTGGCACACATGTTAAGAAACTGGATGAAGACAGAAGAAAAATGAAGGCTTATGCATCAAGAAAGTCATAGCAGGTAAAATAGTCTTCTGTGGCATGTAAGGTAAAGTTGAAAATTAGTAGGCTGAGTAACTAGAAGATATAAACAACTGAGAATGACAGGACTATCTAGACACATATGTGGGAACCCATTCATTTGCAAATGTTATGGAGAAGAATCCTAACTCAGGAAGCACAGTGATCTGTCCCACCAGAGAAGACTGCTAACCTGGGTTTCTCTCTACATTGATATTTATGGACTTTGAGTTTGGATGACAGCAGTTCACCCAAGCATCAGGCCTGGAGACTGTCAAAGAACAACTTCTATTTGCTCCAAGCAAACAGGCACAACAACCTGTCAGGGACTAGACAGAAGAAGATGCGGGAGAAGGATGGACTTCACAACTCTATGAGAGTTATATTCCGAAGCCGTTTATTGTCTTGTCTGACTCCAATATATATCATAATTTTCACTTAGTCACTGCGCACACGCTCATGATTGGTTACAACTTGTTACACACACTATTGCAATTGGCTATATACAAAATATCACGTGCTGTCCACGCGCCCCTCACATAGTCAGGATTGCTGCTTGCAGGTGTTTCTGTTTTCCTCGCTTCTTCTCAGTTGTTTACCTCAGCTCCTTCTCCTCAAGGTCGAGCCGTGCAGATATCCAGCTGTTTACCAGCTTCTCAGTGCCACAGCTCCTTCTCCTTAAGGTCGAGCCATGCAGATCAACGCCACAGCTCCTTCTCCTTAAGGTCGAGCCATGCAGGGTGATCCCAACAAGAAGAATTAACAAATAACACCAAGTACCATATCCTAAATTAATAAATTCCATGGCTGAAAGCAGCCTTGTGGTTTCCATTCAAATAACAAAAGTATTTGATGTGCAAACAAACTAATAAAAGATAAATTAATTTTTTTTAGAATTAGAAATTAGCCAAGCCGCAATTCAACTTAGATGATGCAGAAAACCTCGTATTTAAAAACACTTACCAGCCATCTAATAAGAATGTACACTTTACTCTAGAGCAAGAAAAGAAATGTCTACTTTTAGACAAATGGAAAAACTCAAGCAAATCAAATTTCAAGTGGCAAAACATCAACTTCAGATCTAGTAATTACTGGCTCTGCCATTATAACATGGAATAATATGTTGGAAACTAAAGGCCACTTTTTCATCTCATTGAAGTCAGTGAGTACAATTTTTCCACAAGTTTAAAGCATTTTTTAAAGTCCAAAATGTGTTTCCCTGTTTTTTTTTTTTTTTATTCAGAGAAGTCCATAATAACTTGAGAGGAACTACAAATTTCCAATGTCCAAGAAAAAAAGAAACCAAAACCCCAAAGATTTTCAATCAGCTGATACTTTGGGAATGCTGAACCAGAATACCTGGGTATGTACTTTTAGCTTATTAATACTATGAATTGAGCAATTATTTTTAGTTCTGAAAATGCTCCAAGTAAATCACATCTAACGGAAAGTCAATTTAGATGGACCTCACATAATTACTGGCCTTGAAGCTTGAAAGTGCAATTTTTATTTACATCACTTTATTAATGTCACTCCACTGTGATCTAGCAACAGATCCAAAAAGGCACTTAGACCTTGTAACCCTAACCTCTTAGTAATAGGCAGAGCCTAAAATTTCTGAGCTGCCTGGAAATCTTACTGGAGTAAACTCCCAGCTCTATGCATAGCCATGCATGTAGCATTACTATGCAATGATTAACGACACTGCAAAAGAAACACTTTAAACTTGGAAAAAGCATCAGATTTAACCTATCAAGTCAAATCCCTAATAAAACATAATTCATTGCTGTAGCATGGAAAAAAAACAGATGCACAAATACACACTCCATTTATTTTTATTTGTGATCCAACATTATATATTTTCCCTAATACTAAATGCTTCCTTTCACTGTTGATTCAAGTCATAAAGCAAAAGAAGAAAAGCACATAGAAGCATTATGAGGCCAGGACTTCATATACTTAGAATAACACCAAGTTTCGAGTGTGTGAGGAACTAACAGCTGCCAATACAGGTCTAAAGGAATGAGCAGCTTCTGAAGTCATTATCACTAAGTCACAAAGTACACACACATGACCCAAGTGACCTGTCCAGGGTCTCAGGAACTTCTGAAAGCGGTATTATTAATCTGTATAGTAATAGACTATTACTATATAGTATAATATAGACAATTCCTTTGTCTGTATTATATATTTCTGTCATAGTAGAGAATTGCACATCTAGCACAGTCAAGCTAGGAACTTCTGCTTAGCAAGACCTGTTAAGAATCGGTACATGCACTATGTTTCCTCATGCCTGAAAACATGGTAAAAACACTGAAATATTGATGATTCTAAACATTGAATATCAAGAATAGGATGTAAGTGATCACAGATATTTGCACAGCACACTTCAAAGAATGATAAAAAGTTACCATTCTTCTACATTTAGCACTCAAATACTTAATTTCAGGTGAAAAAAAAGGCTCCACAGTTAATGCAAAAACACAATTTACTATTTCTCTGAAGTGGCTGCTGGCTCTGAATGTGTTATTAATGGCATAATGTTGAGTGAATAAGGAACCAGAATAATGCCATCAAATGTCCAGTATAACAACGTTATCCAGAAAAACTATCAAGCTATTGCGGTATGCCCAGGAATAAACTCTAACTACATAAGGTCTGTAAGATTGTTAACAAGTCTATAAATATGCAGTCATTAAATTAGAGATCCTCTGTAATCACATCCTCTCATTTAGATAATGCTAATCTAAAAAGTGTCTTGCAAAGAATTCAGGTCCTGTGCTACATAAAGCAAGAAGATTCTTTCTTTCTGGTTTCAAGAACACAATTGGTATATCTACCACTGTACTGCTAAACTGGGCATTCCCAAGTGTTATTATCCTTAGTGAGGAACTTCTTTCTGAAACAGTAAGATTCTGGTATGGAATCACAATCACAACAAAAGAAGTGAAAAATATATATTCTAGGCAGGACTCCGGGTAGCCTTCATTTCTGTTAAGTGGCCTGCCAGTTAAAATTATTACTACTTACACATGAATGATTCCAGGAGGAGTAACTGACAGTTAAGCTAGTAGTAAGTCTTTTATACCAAGGACAAAAGCAATATTGGTATTCCTGGTTAGCATGTGGTTAGGTGGGAGGAAATCTGAGAGGAAGGATAGCAGTAATTTTCTAGACACTACACACACTTAAAATGCTTACAGTATAGGACCCTTCACCACTGGGATATATGGTACCAAACATTCCATGAATTCATTGTCCTGCTAATCACTTCCAGAAGAATAAAAAGAACCATTAGCAGTAAGCTTGTTGGCAATAAAGTTATGGGCAATGGTATTACGGTAAGTGGAGGAAGCTGAACCACTGTCACAGGGGACAGCAACATCAAATCCGGTCATGAAGGGAGGCTGATGAACTGAGATGCCCTACCTTCAGTCATCTGCTGGGATTCTTTACCAATTGACTAGAGATTGACCAAAAAATGTTCCTCCTAGAGTACATGACTTGCTTGTTTTTATATTCTGCTGGGTGTTTTTTTTGTTTTGGTTTGGTTTTTTTTGGTTGGCGTTTGGTTTTTTAATTAAAAAAAAAAAATTTTTTTTACATCCCCTAAAGATACTGGCAGCCTTAAGGACTACAGATGATGGCCATGGAGATCACGATTGATCCAAAGCCAAATTCTAGGAAATGTCTTCCTCCTCGAAGATGCACTCCCATATTATACTTTATCCAAATTACAAACAACTGCAGGTTGCTTTAGAAAGGGTGAGTTTGCTTTCTCCCTTCCTTTACTGCCACCTCAGACTGTGCATTCACTCCTCCCAATCAGATCTAGCAGTCCCTCATTCTAGACCTGAGTTCATTTTCTTTTGGATTGAGAAATGATCTAACACACCCTGAAGCTTCATGATCATTACTACATTGACTGCAAGAGACACAGCAGAAAAAAATGAATGATACTTAGGGAACAGGAAAAAGGAGTTCCTCTTTTGGCAGCCACCAACAGGTAAAGCAGATGTGTATAGAGCAAAACAGTGTGAGACTGCACCCTCAAGAGGTTAAGGTCTTCAAACCAGCTACTCAGCATATTGAAGCTGGTGGAGACTCCTGTTCAATACATTTGAGGTCAGATACAGAGTTGTCTTCTGTGAAGTTCATTCTCAGGCTGAAGGCCCTAGTTTTCTCTCTTGCAAAAAAGATGTATAGAAAATCCCTCTGTAACATAGCTTTCTCTTAGAGACAACATCACTGAAAGGCCTGGCAACCTGAAACCTCTGGCTTGCATGTTTAATAAAGAAAAGCAGCAACTGTGCTAGCACATATTTCAGGGAAAAAGAAAAGCTTTTCTCAATCATTCAGGAAAAAAAAAAAAAAAGGAAAAGCTGAAAACAGTATCATCGTCTTAAACAAAAAAACAAAAAAGTAAACTTAACTAACTACCTCAGAAAGAAAGAGAGCTGCAGAGCTGTAAGCTGTAATTCCAATCTATACAACATAGCAAGGGACAATAAGAACTAATGAGGACACTTGCCCCAACCTCCATTATCATGCCCTTACGTTAGAAAAGACAAAGAGCAAGGCTTTTTTATATATATAATATGCAAATGAGTCACGTAGAATGTATATGCCCAAACATTAAATGCCACACCACACATGAACCTCCCACCCCATCTGCAAACCCTGTCACAAATTCAGGATTTTTCACATGGACTCAATTGGTATGACAATTATTCGGGATACTACCGCTACCTTAAGTGCACCAGCCACTTAAGGTACTTTTGTGGCTATTTATACAAAATACTGTTCAGTAGCCATGACTTCAAGCAATAAAAGCCTTTTCAATTACCTTGGACTATCTATAAACAAAATTATACACCAAATGTGCCCTGAAAGGCACAAGCAATACTTACACAAAGACTTGCACGCTTATATACTTAAACCAAAAGATATCATACTTGATGTAGGTAATTTTAATGTGACTTATTCTGATGTAAGTAAATAAATTTAAAGCTAAGTCACACCAAATGTAGTTTAACCAAACCAATAGCGTCCATGTAGCCCTCTCAGCTGTACATATAAGCTGAATGGAAAAAAAAACAATGTGTGCAGTAAGATAAAGAACCGGAGCATGACAGATAACGGTACTAAGACAGATAGAGAAAGGTTCATGTCATCTTTCAGTAGGTTCCAAAGTATACCTGGTAAACAACCAAGAGACACATACACAAATACCATGGAAGCACCCAAAGTGCCAAAAACAGTGGTTGTGGGGAATTAACATAAGCAACAAAGACAAAAAGGTACTGGTAAGTAAAGTTTCCACACAAGCAAAAAGAAAAGCAGGCAGACATAGCTAAGATTATCCGACGACTGATAAAAAAAACACAACAAAGCATGGGAGGCATTTGCTGTACCCCTGTTTACAGACTAAAAGTCCCCGAGAGACTGGGGAGTTGTTGCTGCCCTCAAGTCAGCAAGCCGAGAACCAGGAAGGACAATTTTAACAGAGGGTAACTAGACAGGGGATAGCTAGATCCTTGGAGAGGACAAAGCGAATAAATTCTTTCTTCCAAATACAGAAACAACCTTGGAAGGTAGCTGCTAAGAAACCTCTGTGAAAACATTATTACTCATTGTACTTTTGCGTATCTTATTTTCCTTCTGTGTCTTTGCTTTTTTTAAAAGCTAACAAACCAACCCAGTATTAATTTACCTGGGTTCTATTGAAATCTTTGGTAGCTGCACAAACAGCACGCCTGTTTTCTTCTTCTTTTCGTTGTTGCTCCATAGTCTTTTGGTCAAGTTCAATCCTATTCTTGTCATGAAGATCATCTAAATTAGATTAAAATGAAATTTAGCCAGTATTCATGGACATGATGTGCCATATGAGTAAGCCACTGGAAGACATGCAGAGACAGACAGAGGAGCTACAGATACAGTAAGCTGAATTACATAACTATTTCCAAATCCTACCACCAAAGGTTTCCACCTTGGAATTCCAGGTGATTCATGAAATCAGTTTATTATGTAACCCATCTTGTCTTAACAGTTAGATGAAGTTAAAATTAAAAAGTATGTTAAGTACTGCAGAAAAAGTGTTTCATGACAAGCTAGAAAAGAAGAATCAGTATTATTTTGTTTGCTCTAAAACAGTAAAGATTGGACAATTTGGTCTGATGAAGTAACCATGCCATTTAGCATGCAAAACAGAGGTGGTTCTTCAGAATGCTCTGACAATTCATTTGAGGTGTAAAACAGAAATTAAACCTAGGTAATATTACAATCTTCACATGTTATTAAATATAGATTTCTTAAGTGAGATATTGAATACATTACAGCTTGTAAAGTAAAATCTGCTGCAGTGTTTCTAAAAGCTAAATATGAAATATACTAAAATACTGCTATGTCAAACTGACACAATAGGCTATACCATATTTTTTGTCAGACACATCGGAATTGCAGAAAAAGCAGGTTAAAACCTTATTATCTTCTTTTGCTACCTGCAAATTTTTGATCAGCTAATGCATTCTTCCAGTCTCTCTGTTGCTGAAGAGACCACTCTCTTAACTGCTCCTTTTGAAATTTCATCCTCTGGTCATAGTTTAAGTCTTCACCCATGAACTTCTGCAAGCCAGATACAGTACATCGAGGATCACTGTCTGAAAGTCGAGCAGGTCTATCCTTCTTTAGGGCTTGCGGATCAGAGAGGTCAAATTCACGTCTTGTTTCGGGCTTTTGAAAATTCTTCTGAAATTCACTGATAGCCTTATTTATGTTTCTAATATCATTTTTCTGTCGTTCTTCTAACATACACATGATCTTGTCATTTTGCTTCATTTCATTAGCTAGAGAAAAATAAACACAATGAAAATACAACTCTCAGAAGTGCATGTGTCATGGAAGTGCACATGCAAGATGGAAAATAAAATTTTGAAGAGGATTTAATAGAATGTAAGTCTTCAAACTTTTATACCTTAGGAAAGAGTATTTGATCTATGAGTACCAGCCCAGCAAACACTCTGATGTTAGTAATATTTACTTATAAAATACGTTCCGTTTTTTTAGGTATCAATTCTCCTATTAATGTTACAATGAAATATATACATGTGAAACAAAGACAATAAATACTTCTAGAACTATGAGGTTTCATTTTATTAAAACTTGCACTAACACATGAAATGTACCTTATACTAATTTTTCCCACTTACTCTTAGTTTACAGTTGCAACTGAAATACATTAAGTTGCTTATTAAGAGACAAACAAAAATCAAGCTCCCAATGAAAGGAATAGATAGTTTTTTCATAGTTCCAATGATTTTTCTAGCCATAGCATTAAAATAATTGGCTGGCATGAACAGTTTTTGAAGAGCTTAAAAGCCCTTGCCCATTTAATCAAAATGCTGTAACTGATTTAAAGAAAAACAAAAAAACCCCACCCAACACTAGCCATTTTAGCCATTTAAATATAATTCACAAGAAAAGATCATTTCTGTTGTTGCCAGACTACCCATTGCTTCTGGCAGTTTCCTAGGAGTCAAGAGTCTGACAGGTATTCAGCCAGGAAAATCACAAGCAGCTATAGAAGCATAGCATGGAAGTTGGCAGCTCCATTCCAGCTCTTCTTGAAACCCAGAGAACTCAGTCTGTGGGACCTTTTCACATGATACCGCAGGAAAGCATTCCAAACACAGAGGGCCACAAAGGGCTTTGAGGTCAGGGGCCACGGATGAAATATTTGTGTGGCTACGTGCTCTGACTCAGCAATGGTTCCTGCTTACAGGCCTGTTGCACATGATTCATGCTTCTAGCAATAATAATCTATTGACAATTCTATAGAATCTAGATATTCTATTAGAGAATGACCAGACAGAACATGGGCCTACTCTACAAGAAAGCAAACACACACATTTGCCACTACCATTCTGAAAAGAACACTATTAAGTAATAAAGTTTTTTTTAAAATGCTCCTATATCTTCAGGTCTCTAAACAATGCTATTTGTCAACATTTATTAAAAGAAAACATTGAAAATTCCAGCCCACTAGGAAATGTATACCAGTTTAATTATGTCAATATAAATCTTCAGATATTGAGGAAAACACATACTGTACCAATGCAAGTATATGAACAAAAATAGGACTAATCATTATAGTATTCACTTTTCAGATTCACGGAGATAGGCACCATTTGGAAATAAATATGGTTTGAAATACATGAAGGGAAAAAGAAACCAGGAAACAGATGATAAATTACATTTAACTTGTCACAGAAACATCATAGTATCTATAAATATACCAAGTTCTTCATTTCGTGCTTTTTCAGCTCCTTCTTGAATTTTCCGCTCCTTGACTTGGGTATCCAATGCATCCTTATCAACCTATTAAAATGAAAAAAACCAGCTCTTTAAGAGTTACTATGTTTGAACAATTAAAAACAGGTATTGTCAAGATACGTAGATTCACAGTCATACAGGATAGATCTAAACCCGCTACCAAAAGAGTATATAGACATCAGTATTTAATGTAGGTAACATAAAAAGAAAATTCAGAAACAGCAATATTCTTGTTTGTTTGCTTTGTTTTAATAATAATAGGTATAGTCTTGCACCAAATCAGAAAAAAAGACCACATTTACATGTTAGAGAGAGTTATAAACATTTTAAGCTGCATTACACAGACTATGTTCTACCCATTATAGCTGGCATTTTTACTTTTTTTTGTTCTGCTTTCATTTATAAAGAAGGTAAGTATTCTGCCAGTCAGGATGACAGGAAGTTGTAATAGTTCAGATTTTTAGAAAATATAGATGGTTCACTAAAAGTATATTGAAGAAATAACGGGGAATGGAAAGAAATTTTCCAGTCTTATCTGACAGAGAATGGGATTCATGTAGTTGCCAAAATGCAATATTGGGTGCCATTTGAGATACATGCAGACATCTACAATGAGCTGACAGAATATTCACATCCCTGGAGAGTGGTACCCGAGCAAAGCATAATATCCTAAGGCAGATCATCAGATAGTAGCAGCCACCTACATTTTAGGTAAAAGAATCAGGTCCTATATTTGTTGACAGAAGATAGCAAATTAATAGGTAGAAATCTGGATTTTTTTTTTTTTTTTTTTTAACTGGTCAAGTCACTTAATGTCCTTGAAAGATTTGTCAAAAAGCAATGACAATTCTTCAAGAATCTGGTAAACTATTTTTGATAGTCTTTGCTAGAAACTGTTTGGATCAAGACAGAAAGACTTAAACAGATCATGGCTGAAAATACACATTGTTAATGCTGTAAAGGACTACTGACTATACCAACCAGGCAAAGAGGTAAATCCGTAAGCAAGGGTGAAACCATAAAGAATTCTACAGGGTACCCTTGTCCAAAAACAATGATGTCATAGGCATTAAATATCAACTCATTTAGAGGTCTCATTTGGGAAATCAAGCTTTCAGTATAGCTATAGGAAACACTTGTTAAGAGAAATTCAATACGACTTCATTAGTAGCTTCTGGCAGTGATACAGGTTAAGTCAATGTATTGTCTTGTGCACGCAAATTCAGCTACGCTATCAGCTCACTCCCATTTGAACAGCTTTCACTTGAGAAGAACACATCCCTAAAACAACCATTGCTCGTCACATAAAGCTACAGGTTTAACTTTTAAGCATTACAATAACAAAACCCTTACTATGAACAGTTTGAAGCAGGTAATTTCTAATCTACTTGTATTTAAGTATAATAGTTCATATATAAATGGAAAGTAATTTTTCATTTGGACTACTCATCTGAACTCTTTTGGGAAATTACTGATTTACTCAGGATAAATTCTTAAATCTGTAAGTGAAGA
>NW_010516214.1:22903-24114 GCF_000687285.1 Phaethon lepturus
ATCTTACTTTTCCGTTACTCAGATGAGGAAACAGATACAGAATTCAAAGTAATAATAAAACTAGTAATAATCAAGAAAAAAAAAAAAACTCAGTTCCCATTCTGCTTTCCAGTCAGTGTATTATCTCCATGGTCTTAAACTACTCCATCCCTTCTGAAGGATTTGTGGTGTCTAAGTCAACTATTGCCTTGATTTTTAAAACTTTGTCAGAGAGCGCTGCCCAGCTAAACTGGTGAGAGAGAGAAATCAAAGAATCTAAAACCACACCAGATATACTGATCTAGTATATCTCTGTATAGATTTGTTGACTCTTCATGCTTTGGACCTGGCCTCACTTCAAAGCACAAGAGTAGACCATTCTGCCAGCAGTCATTGTTCAGCCAATGAAGAAAGTACATTGAATGATGGTAAACAAAATATTTACAAAATTCCCCCAATGGGCTCACCTTCATTTTAGATCTTTGTCTCACGTAAATGGATCTATCAAAACCTGTCTGATCTATTAGTTCTGCGAAGGTATTGGGGAAAGACCTTCAGATGGTGTATGTCACTATTGCTCAATAAAGTACACCAAGATAATGCTATTGCATGCTCAGCTATTTCATTAGCTGAGAATTTATGGTTTCTATTTCATTTTTAAGGCTCTAGAAAAGCCATCTTACAGAGAAATTATGTGTTTCCTGATGAAGAAAGTTGAACTACCTTACTATACTCATCCCATAGCTGTTAAAAAAAAAAATTAGCTCCTTCTGCTTAACTATATTGTTGGCTACCAGATGTGTCACGATGCTGTATCAGGTGGACAACCTGTCCTGGTCGTTAAGTGGGAACTTTGCTGTGCAACTACAACGACTCTTGCATAAGAGTGATAAAAATAAATCCTAGACACTGTCAGAGATAAGGTTCCACTGACTTGAGACACATCTCCACACCTGAGACAAGATGGATCAAATTGACATCTGTTGCAATTCTACCAGTCCAATGAAGTAAACAGATTGACCTTATTTTCATCAATCTAAATTTGGTTCTATGCTTGTCAATGCTACAGGACTTACACATGATACATGCATCAGCATAGACCACTCAAAATACTTTACAAGCAAAATTTAAACTTACTTCACCTCTTCCCTCCATGCACACACACAGAATCTTAATGTGGGCCTTTGGACACATTACAGGAAGATTAAATCACAGAATCACAGAATCACAGA
>NW_010516215.1:0-362 GCF_000687285.1 Phaethon lepturus
ATCATGCGGGTCGGCAGAAGGAGAGGCTTTACCTCATGAAACGAGGTGCAATTTCAGCTCCCTCTTATGTAACCCAGCGGTGGAGGTGCAACTGAATTATTCGGCGCGTTCGGAGTTGAACTTGGGAGCCAGAAAGTTGCACAGAAAAAGGCGAGCGAGGAACTCGGGGCAGCTCAGCCTCCTGCCAGCCCCGGGGCTGCCCGGTAGCGCGTCTCCAGCGCAAACCGGCACTCGAAAAGGCGGCTTTGGTGCTCGGAAAAGGTCTGCGGGGCGACGGCCAACGCGCTCCGAGCCGTCTTTCTCCCGACCTACTCTTAGGAGCGGCTGTGAAAGACGCCGGCGGCCCGGCACCCCCCCCGTGG
>NW_010516215.1:373-16461 GCF_000687285.1 Phaethon lepturus
GGCCGAGCACCCCACCCGTGGAAGGAGGAACCCCTCCGGAAGCCCCGGGGAGGCAGGAGAACTCCTTGTACCGTCTCAGCTGTCAAGTCACAGGTGAAAGCAACAGCGGTGGGAAATGAAGAGCGAGAGCATCACCTCTGCCTTCGCGAATCATTAGCGAAAGGAGAAGCGTGGGGAGCGGGGGCTCGGCTGCCCCCAGCTGAAGCCCCTTTGGGCTGACTGGAATCTCGGCTGGGCAGAAGACCGGCTGGGATGCAGCAAGTGGCCAGGACAGGGCTAGGAAATCTCCCTGCCAAACCCCAGCCGCCCAAAAGGAGCGAGGCTGAGCCCGGGACGGGGACTCACGGCGGGAGACCTTCGGCTAATTGCAGAGTAACTCGGGGCACGTGCCTACCGGTAATGCCCGCAAGCCTTTCTCAAACAAGGCAGGAAGCCTAATGTCCTCGCTACCGCGATCTACAGGAAAAATATTACTCAGAATCTCGAATTTAATAAATTGTTGATTTACCCAAGCAGGGTCTGACCTTACAAAGGTTTAAAGAGGGAACTTAAATGCATAAAAGTAATGAAATTCAAAGTGCATGTTGCCACAGTCACAGCAAGTCGGACGAAGATAAATATTAGATCAGCACTTTGGGAATACTTCCCGGCTGCAGATCGAAACCCGCTCCTCCAAAGGAGGAGTCGCACGAGAATAATAATAATAATAAAGCAAAGCAGGAAGGGAATAAGTGATCTCCTCCAGACTGCAGAGCAAATGGCACGGGGCCCAGCAGCAGGACACCCGCAGCCCGCGGTCTGCCGGCGCTGCTCCTCCGCCGCGAATACTGACGCCTTTCGGTTCCAAATTGGGATTCGCCTCCTGATGCTGAGGGCTGCAAAGCTGCTGCCCCGTAGCCAGTGGAGATGGGACAGCTCAGTCCCAGGCACCAGGAGAAAGTGGGGTCAGAAAGCCAAAGGTATTTTCTCTCCTTACATTTAATTCTTATAAAAACAGCATTTATGTATTAGAGGAGGTGCCATCCTAATGGTGTACCACACAACATTGAAATAACATTATTGGAAAAGATCAACGTACATACGGTCAAATAACTCTCGTTTGGAACAAGAGAGTGGCTATTCCACTGCAAATTTCAAAATTCAAATGTTTTTTTCCCCATTTGATATGACAAAAAAATGTTTGCCACCAAGTGGGAATTAGCTCTGACCACAGAAATACCACTCAGCTATGGTTTCACTTCCCAGCTCGGTGAAAAATGGAAAAAACTTACAGCAGCTACCCACAGCGGAAGTGTTTAGCAACAGATTAGTAGTTATCACCAATCTTTGCAGCTGGTATTAGTAGTACTAGCAGTCTGGCTTATTTGGTTCAAGCACCTTTCTTTAAACAAAGAGTAAGCTCTTCGCTCGGTGAGTTTTTCGCAGTTGATCACTGCGAAGCTCCACCAAGAGCAGCCGCCGCACCAGGCGCAGACGAGTTTACTGCGTTTCCTACCCAAAACAGAGTCCGTGGCTCTCTTGGAAAAGCAAAAGCCCATGAGAAAATTCTCCACCCCACTCCCAGTGGCGGTGTCACTCTGTGCCTTCGTATCATCACTGCATTTATTTATTTTATAATTATCCAAGACGCCTCAGCCATCCCGTGACGTAGGCTGGGCTGTCTCTCACCTGCGTCGGTTGAACGCGTTCGCGGAATTTTAAGACCAGAAGGAATCATCTGGTCAGCCAGGTACGGTAACTTAAATACTGGAGAGATGCCCCAGGAAAGAACGTGAGAATAGTCACGTTGAGCCAAACGCAGACCCACGCCCCTTGCGTCTCTGGCTGGGACGCTCCGACGTTTCTATGCCTCGTGCCCATCTATGAACCCTTTTGTTGTTGTTACACAAGTCCAAACCGCGGCTCATCCCCTTTTTTCCCCTACAGCCTTCCTTACTGCTGATAAAAACATCAACTGGCACCGGGCTGCGAACCAGTTCCAAAGGAATTCTCCCCAATGCCACTGGATCGTCCGTCAACAGTTACGTTGAGATGTCTTAATAAGGCAAGATTTCACCCATTTGATGGGACCGTATTGATTCTACACCGCCCTAATTGTTGAATTAGAAATATTGGGCACCAAACATCTCCGCAGGGTCCAAATTCAGCAATGTGCTCACAGTGACTAACGGAGTTATAATTTTGTCCAAGTAAAGAATACCAAGTGTGCTTGACTAAGCTTATTAACAATTATACCGCCAAGGTTTCCATTTATTATATTCTATCAATGCTTTATCAAGACAAGGTCAGGCAAGCAGCTCTATTAACCTGCCCACAATCACCGGCAGGTTGGGCAGCTGGGAAGATGCCATTTTCTTTCTTTCTTTTGATTCCCCCCCCCCCCCCCTCCCCCAATTGAAAAATGGTGGCTTGCTTCTTGCTTTCTAAAACTCCCTCCTTTTTCCAGCATAAAGCCGACACGGCGTCAAACCAAGCCACAACCAGCCGCCTGCCCCGACGCAGCCCAGCCAGCCGAAGCCATGCCCGCCACCAGCCCTCTGCCCCGCCGCCTCTTGCCCAACCTTCTCCAAGTTTGTCGGAGCCGCGCTGTGACCGTCTTTTGAACGCGGGGCACCGCACCAGCTCGCCAAAAGCAGCACGCAGCACCAGCCTGTTAATCTGTACCCGGGTCTGCTTCTCCGTCAGATACTTCTCCTGATTAAAAAGGCGCAGAGCTTTCCACTTGGGAGCAAGCACGGGTATGAAACCAGCCTTTCTATTTAGGGCTGGTGCAAAGACCCTGGCAGGCTGGGAGGAGATGGAGAAGGACCAGGAGGGAACGGCTGACTTGAGATGATCAGAAGCATGAACAGCATAATGGAAACCAAGGGTCAAAGCAATCCATCACAAAATCGAGCTCAGCGGTGTAAGACGTCACAAGCACCTTGGATTTTTCATGTCCGATTTTTCCCCTCCCTTAAAAATGTCGGGTTTTCATTGAAATAACCAGAATTGGGAAGGCTTCAGAAACAAAATCCTATTTACAGCCAAACCAATTGTTAAGACTTTCAGTTGGCTGGTTAAAGTTTAATTGCAGAAAAAGATGGTTTGCCCTAAACCTTACTTTTGATGGCATGGCAATGCCAGTGAAAAGATGACAGTGGCTTTAGGAAAGATGGAAGCAGTACAGTGACACAATTGGTTTACAATCCCATTCCAGTAATCTGGTACAGCCGCCTTATTCAGGAATTCCTAAGGGGAAGTCAGGGCCTGTAGAAGGGAATTGCCCCGATTTAAGTCAAGATACGTTCATCGGTGCCACTAAATTTTACACACAAGACCCAACCTTGGAGCCAACATCCCAAGAGGTGTCAACCTTCTACATACAAGGTGCAGCCCCGGGAGCAATTTACCGCAAGGCAAATGCCAACACCATTAACGTCTTTGCTATAAAATCAAGTAATAATGACATGGCACAAAATCTACACGCATGGCTGGTAACTCGGTCTTGTTCAGACCTTCTTGCGTGGAAAAGCTCAACAGAGAGGACGAGCAGTGGTTTCCCCCTAATTTCACGTTCCCCCTTTGAACACTCCGGCCACATCCATCTGCTCAGCTGCCACCAAACTCCAGCAGCTCTCACACCCATGGGGGCTTGGCTTTTTTGGTCCCAGTAAATCCTTCGGGAGCCCTTTTATGCAACTGGTAAACATGGACTGTATCCCTCTCTCTGCCTGGTGGATGTTTAAACAGGTCTCGTGCTCACTGGGCAACTGATCGAATTACTACACGATGGTATATAAAAAGAACAGGAAAACAAATGGCACCATTGCCATCATTTTACAAAGAGCACGCCCTGCTTGGGCTTTGCAAAGAAGAGCTGGATTTGTCCATGGAAGGGAGCTCCTAGCTTCACATTCGGATCAAAAATAAGGAAAATGGGAACAAGCAAGTCTTTTCTATTAGTAAAAAAAGAGGGAATACAAATGACCGCTTACCTGCAGTAAAAACAAGGGTATGAGAAGCAAACAAATCAAGACAAAGTATGAAGAGAGAGATGTGTAGATGCTCATAGCCAAAAGGAGGAGGCTGGGCTGGCGAACAAGAATTAGAGCTGCTCAGCTACGAGCAGAGATTTGACCTAGTTGGTTCGACTGAAACACGATGTGAGCATTCACATGACTGATTTTCAGAATCACTGAATATAGCCTATTTAGGGGAAAAAAAAAAAAGAAAAAAAAAGAGGTAGCTAAGCAAAAGGGGAGTTGCACTCTAGGTGAAAATGGCACTGGGTTTGGCTCAGGAAAACATAATTCCTAATGCTTATGGGTCGGCATAGAAGCTGCGTGGGATAATATCAAATATTAGCTGGTACGTGCTACCTATTAGCAAGTCAGGCTAGAAAATAGGACATGCAACCTTTTAATAGATAAACAGAAAAAGAAGTGTCTGACGGGGAGGGCCGCCGGCTTCGGCTCCACGCACTGAAAATTTCACGCTAGCGCTGCTAAACACAGGGCTTGGGAGTCTTATTGGTGGCAGCTTCGTAGCCCAAAAAGTGCTACATCCAGTGCGGGGAATCCTGTATCAGAATCCGCTTTGACAAAAATAAAAAAGCAGCAGTTACAGAATTAAAAATCAGCACCTACTTAAATACAAGTGCCCTCGACTTAATGACATTTTTGTCCGTGGCAGGAAGAAGCTGATACCAGAAACACGTGTACCGGATGGTTTAAAAACAGTTTAAAAACAGCGAATGCCACCCAGCTGCAAAGAAAACAGAAAATATGAAATGGTGACGAGAAACTGTCAGGGAGTATTTTATTGGACACCAACACAAGCCCTCTTGCCACGGCGTTTAACGAATTGCTTTCGTGAGCAGCGGAAAAAACACTGCTGTCGCGCAGCTTTGTGCTCCGGGGTTGCTTTAGCCCCGTCAAATAAGAGGCAGCTTCCGCCGGGCATTTTTCCCACGACCGAGGCATCGTTGATGCGCGTCTCCTGCTGCTGACCGGCCCACCTGAGCTCCCGCTCAAGGCGTTCACCCCCGGTTAAACCCGGCTGGGGCTCAAGGCGGGCAAGCGGCGGCGTTGAGCCACTCGCCCTTCACGCAGCCGGCTAACGACCCCCCGCTGGGGAACCGCATCCCAGCGCCGGCGTGCGAGGCACGGCGTGCTGTCTTCTTTCCGCGGCGCCTGGTTTGGCAGAAGGCAAGCACACCGAGCGCTGCCCACGGAAAGGTAACGAGAAGCCGAAGTTTTCCAGTTTGCGTCTGCATTACGGGTGCGTGACTCAGTACGCTTACGAAGCCAAGATTAGGAAAAGCCTCGCTTTTAGTCTCCGTCTTATTAGCATCACGTCTAGTTCAACTGAGAATGGTCTACAGGCTAAACCACCAGCCTCATCCAAACTGCTGTATGAAGCACGGCTGTTGAGAAGCGTCTGCCATCTTACTAGCCGAACCCTGCCTACCGAAAGAGAGTTTTATGGCCGATTTTAGCTCTAGATAAACATTCACTTGCTTATTTTCGGTCCCGCACGCTGCCTTTTTGTGTTCGTGAATCGTTATCTGTTGCAGTCGGACTAGATGACCATTGTAGGTCCCTTCCAACTTCCATTCTATTCTAATTTTGCGATGTGGCAAATCAATAGTTAATTTGCACCTAACTTGGCCTTAGTTGGGCCAAGAGCAACTTCAGAGTAACTGCCTTCCCCTGGGATGCTTTGCAACTCAAAACCGGAGCAAGGGCTGCTCGCACCAACCAGCCCAGCATCCCCAAACTTCTCTCCTGGGAATCCCAAGGTCTGATGTCTCCTCGTCACCCTTGTGTAGACCACGATGAACATCTGCAACTGAACGCAAGGCAGCTGATGCCCACAGAGTCCAGAGCAGCCCAAGAACTGAACCGGTGTCAGACTTTTGCATGTCTCCCACAAGCCCTCGCAAGCCAGAAAGCCACCGAGTGACCTGCAGACCACCACGTGCCGCGCTGGGGAGCTGCTCTTTCAGCTGCCGATGCCCAGAGTGCGCAGCCGTGGCTGTCAGGATCTTGGCCGAGCCCCTCAGAGCCACCGGCAACTGCAATGACAGAAGCGCCTGCAGGTAATGATCTCGGTCCAATATACATCAAAGAGATTCCTTCTGAGATAGCTTTGCAGGAGCAGGCACACTGAAGCTTGAAAGACTTGAACCGGCCTCCTTTTCAAGTGATATAACTCTTCCTAAGAACATTTACGATCTTGAACTTCAAAGCATTAAAATCTCTCGGGGATAAGTGGGGTGTCTGACACCCGCTCTGCCTCGGCATCGGGCGAACTCCGTTTCCTCTGTGACAGCAGAAAACTACACGTAAGTCTTCTGGAGACAGAGTAGAAGCTACTTCTTGAGCGTGATGCAACTAGCTGCATGGCGCAAGAGGAGCCCTATAGCCAGCCTCTGAGAGCCAGGAGCTTCTAGAAAGGTCCACTGGATTTCTGATCCAGCGTCTGCACCCCTCTGGGCACTTAGCAAGTATCTGGAAGATATAAAGCAAGGAGGAGGGGTAGCTCTTCCAGTGTATGGGTGCAGCTGCTCGGTCGGCTTTGGACCATCGGTGCGGGTGAAGACCAACCTCGGAGCCCTTGAGGGCAGCTGGAAGGAGAGGAGGCAGCGGGGAGCCCAGCCTCGGGACCCAAGACTATGGCCAAAGGGGAGGACGCTCAGCACGACCGCCGGACTGCGGGGCTCGTGATGTCCTCCCGCGCTGAGCACGCAGCACAGGCGAGCACTGCGGGCGGCCGTGCTCGGGGGATGCTGCAGGCTGGAGGGTGGAAGTGGGCTGCAGAGCTCCTCTCCTCTTTGTGGCAGGACTCGGAGGGTCCGCAGGAAAGGAAGGAGAGCCCTGCCACAGAGATACGGCCCCGCGACCGACAGCAGGCAGCACGGCGTGAACGGGCAGCTGCAACGGAGGACGAAAGTCCTCCAACCCCAGCTCCACAGCTGCTCCTCCGTAGGCTCCGTAGCCCTCCCGAGCCCAACCGATGGCTGCAGGCACGTCGTTTAGGCACACTAAAAATCACCTAATTTATAAAGGGTCGTGACAATCTTGAAAACGCTACGGGCACCGCAAAGGGCAAGGTGTGACGGGGAGAGTAGCCCAACCAAGGAGCAACTGCTCCCCTCTGCCTCCATCCACTCACCTCTCCTAACGAGCTCCAGCAATTAAAGCGCCGATCGCCACGGCCGCCTTTAACTAAAGGCCCTTGTCCCTGTAAAGCTACCAGTACGAATTACCGCCCCGGATTTCTGAAATGCCAGCAAAGCCGAAAGATAAACCACGGCATAAAACCGAGAAATTTTTACGGCTCACGGTTCACGAACGCTTATCTTGGACATCTTGGATTGCAACGCAACTTTTCGCTCAGGTTGTTAACTATTCCCTAAAGCAACGCAGAATCAAGCTACCTGCTTCTTGACTTAGTCCTGCGACGTGCACCGCGCCTGCTTTGAGAAGGCAAATGTGATGGCAGAAACTCTCGGTGACGGTGACCGCAATAAGCCCGGCTTCAATCTCTTTGCAGGAACAGGAAAAAACGCACAAGCACGCGTGACTACTAGAATATTTAGGTTTATATGGGGGATGGGGGGGAAATGAATCAGAAAAAGTGAGAAAGTTTGTTAAAAAGAAATTAAAAGCAGCAGGTGGAAGGGTAAGAAAGGGAAGTTTCCGTGGCACGATTAGGGCCACAGGCAAATCGAACCCTTCCTTGCCAGTGTACAAGACGTGGCCGTAACAAGGCAACATCATTAAAGAGCAGAGCAAATAAGGCTACAGGGGTAAAAAGGAATCCTTCAAGAAGTAAAAAAAAAAAAAAAAAAAATCTAGATGAGGGAAAAAAACAAAAAAGAACAATATTTGGCAAATTGAATTTAAAACCCTTTAAAAAAAGGGTTTTAAAAAAAGGTGTAAAAAAAAAAAGGCATTAAAAAAAAAAATCCCTGAAGGAACGACTTGTAAATTGTGCCCAAAAACACCACAAGATTTTCTAAAACTTTAGAAATAGGAAATCTGCCAAAGAAGCTGGAAAACCAAAAGAAGATTGAAATGGCACAGAAATATTTAAGGAATGCAAGACTGTAAAAGAAAAGATAAATCCAACTTTTGCAATGCTGTTTGCTAAGGAGAAATTTATGTGATTCCTACACCAGAACTGTTCTATATCCAGGATTAGGCTGAAAAATTGTCTCAAGGAAAGCGTCAGGAGGAGAAATGTTAGGATAAAAATCTGGAAAGCAAGAAGGAAAAAAAAGAAGTAAAAGATGGTGGAATAAGGAGAAGCTTTCTTGCGGCACAATTCAGGACATCAGGGGTAGAGGTAGACGGTCAGAGTTTCAGAAGCAGAGCTGCAGGACGCTGCCGTGGGATAAATGGGATATATTCATAAATGGCCTGGGAAGGAGGGGAATAATGAAGGGAGAGGTTTGCTGAGCCATACAAATTTATTCAGAGTATTCAAAGCTAAAACTGAATGCAAAGAGCTTTAGAAGGCTCTCCTGAAACGGATGTCTCGAAACGGCATGGCAGGTGAAATCCAAGGTCAAGAAATGCAGAGTAATGCACAGAAGATAAGGCAACCATAGCCACGAAGTGTGACGGGCTCTAAATGAGATATCGCCGCTCTGCAAAGAGTTCTTCAAGCTATTTTGGACAGTTCTCAGAAAATGTCCATTTAATGCTGATCAACAAATATAGAACGATCTACACACACACACACACACACACAAAAAAAAAAAAAAAAAGGACAATTAAGTTATTTTGGGAAAAATGCGTTCTGGAAAGGAATTCAAAGAGAAGAGCAGAGGCAGCCCGTTCCCTTGACTTGCTTCTGGCTTTTTTCCCACCCCTCGGAGAGCGGCACGACGGCCCGGTTTTGTGAAGCTCCCTTTTGAGTCCCAGGCTTGATTCCGTCCAGGAGCTGGAGGGATTTCTGCAGCCGTTGGCCCATTGTGGGGTAAGTGCTCTGATGCCGAGAGCGCTTTGCTGCCGGCGGGTAAAAAGGGGAAAATTCCAGGGGGTCTGGCTCTACCAGGACAGCGTCCACAGTCCTGTCCACCACGGGTCTCCATACAGAACCCCCAGCAGCAAGGAGTTCGCCTTTGACCATTAAGGAGCTGGGAAGACTGCCTGGGCCTTTTTTTGGATGAGTTCCAGCCATGCTCCAAAATTAAAAGCTGATTAAAAAAAAAAAAAAAAAAAAGTATCATTATCTGTCTCCGTGACAGCTTGAGTCAACTGAACGCAGCCCGGAACGAGGAACAACACTCATTCCAGGCATTAAAAAATAGGAAGATCCATCAGAAAGAGAAGGGCTGTTAAAAAAGAGGCGGTAATGGCATACCAGAAAGAAACCGGCCTGTATTTTTAGAAAAAGGAAAGAAAAAACCCAGTTAAAACAGCCAGAAACTGCAGAGACACAAACAGCTCCTGGTGACAGCAGCGAGCGGCAACGCCAAAATCCTGACTTTGCATCCCTATTCGTTTGAGCCTGGGCAAACGAAATGCGAGACCTAATGTATGGAGGGTTTTTTTGCATCTGGGAAAAATTGTAGCATTTTTATCCACCTTGCAATTGTGTCTTTGCACCTCACGCATTTTGGCTGTCTCACAACTGTCCTTCTAGCTCTTCCCCAGGCCATTTAGGGCCTTAATTTTTGCGTTGCCGTCGCACAGAGAGGGGTACAATGGTAAAATTGATGAGCCCACGCTTCCCTGCGAGGAAGAGACATTCGTGTCCAGCACGGCCAAACACCCTTGGGATGAGAACTTCCCATCAGGTTGTGTTGGTTGGAAAGACTTCTCAGCTGCAGAAGTTTCTCCATCCCCGATGTTCTCCACAGCACACGTAGTCCCATAAAGTCTATTATTGGAGACAAGACCTTGGTTGCAAGTGGCTGCTGGGGAAGGTGCCCTGGGGCTGCCAGCCAGCTGCCCTGCAGAGGACGGGGTCAATATCGTCGTCTGTGCCTCTTAGCTTTGCTCTTCCTGGGTTTCGGAAGTTTGAATCAGCAGCCCAAATGCGAACTGCAAACCGAACTTGGAATTAATAAACATTTTTGTGTGTAAGACTGGTTACCCACAACGGGAAAGAAAAAGCAAACTCGAAGACTAATAGATTACCAACACTCTTAAGAGACGCCATCAACTTCAATGTTGTAAGCTGTTCAGTTTAAATGTACTTTTGAAATAGGAGAGTCTGAAATTCCCCTGCCAGATTCTCTATAAGATCAAAGCAAAACACTTCTCCAGCGTCTGCAGTTCTTTCAGGAGCCTTGTCCCCGCACGCATTTCCCTGCCGCACATGCCTCAGACGAGAACATTTGTCCCCAAAGAGACTGATGCAGCTGCATATTTGATGTATCTGTCCTCGTGGTCCATCAAAAGGCTTAACTTGGCAGAAATGGAAGCAGGTAAAATTTAAGGCTGAGAAGTTTGCTTGGTGAGCGAACCAGATTTTAGGTATGTTGGTAAGTAGACGGCATTTTATTACTACCCGAAGCAGCTAGTTGCTTTTGTTTGCGTATTTCAAAGGAAAAGGAAAAGGCATGATAATTTGTTAATTCGAGAGTGTTTGGGACTGTATTTTTAGTTAATAATAACTCAAAATTAAGTTGGTAACTACCAACGTGGGTTAGATGAAACTGCATCGTACAGCCAACAGGAATCATAACCTAACCCATTAACTGGTGCGGCTAGGAGATACTTCAAGAAGAGAAAGGCAGATAAAATAAAGTACAAAAGGGATGCCTGAGGAGATACTTCTTTAGAGTTTTCCCCCAGAGGGATGTTTCTGGCTGCCTTATTTTTGCCAAGTTAAGGCAATCAATGGCACACAAAGCAGTAACATGGACCACCTTTTCCACTCAAGCGAGAACGGACGTCGTTGTCGTAGAGGAACCAGTCAAAACCTCACCCAATAAAGTGATAAACAGGCTTTTGCTGCTCCAAAAATCACCACCATGACAGGTTGGAAGGACAGCGAAGGGCCACACGCCCCTCTGCCACTGAGCCGGGGGCAGGAGGGCAGGCTGGGGCTGCGCTTCCAGGACCAGCAGCCTCAAGACCTCCACTCTACGTAAACGGAAACAACCTCTTCTTCTGTGCTACAGGATTCCCGAGCAAAACACCCACGACTTGCAGACAGGGCGGAAAAGGAGGCTTGGAAATTTCTGTTCCTTGGGACTACGGAGCTGCCCTAAACACAAAGGGGCCATCAGGGCAGACGCTGAGCAGCGCGGGCCAACGTACAGCGAGGGAAGCAGAACCCAGCATCGCCTCCTCACGTATGCCGGCGTTGGGAGTGTTTACGGGAAGCCACCGACACCGCCTGGCCCCGACACAATGTGCTCCGGCACTACCTGCTGCAGATATCTCGCAAGCTCATACCGGAGCAGACACAGCCCATGGGTGTCTTTTGGGAGCAGCCTGACAGAAGTTCCCCCACCTTCCTAAGAGCTATGGCCAGCAGAGGAGTAGAGGAGAGTGGAGAAGTTCTGCAAGGGCTTGCTACCAACACCTGCCTGGTCCGTCAAGAAATCAAAGCTACGAATGGGTAAAAAAGAAACCCAAAATACAGTGGCTTACCGTCAGTGGGCAGAAGACAACAGAGCTGATGCCCTTCAGAGGAAATACGGGAAAGACCTGCATGCTTCAAGGACAACACGTGGGTCACTGTGTTGAGCTGGTGGTTCAACAGGTTCAACTCCTATTCCAAGCTGGTCCTACAAGAACTATATTAACGGGTCCCAAACTTGGAGCTCTAGAAGTCCCAAACTTGAAATCAATAACACAACAGAAGTTACCGTAGACGAGCTACTGAAAAAAGCATACTGTAAAATCAAAATGGCAAAAAATGCATCACTCCATCCTGTAGACTTGGAGGTTATTGCCAAGCACAACGAGAACGGTTTAGGCTGTGACCATCTCAGGTGCTTAAGCTAACGAGATCAAACCCAGCCTGGCCAGGGCAACACGCGCTAGCGTCACGTCGCCCAACTGCAGCACAGACGTACCTGGAAAGCTTTCAACCCGTCAGTGTTTATTCTGGCAGTTAACTGGGAGTTTAGCGCTTAAAAAGAAAAAGAAAGAAAAAACTCAACGAAACAACAATTTGTCTCCCTAAGAAGACTAATGAGTGCATTTAAAGAAATCGGTCTGTAGGCTTAATGAGAAAGAGGCAGCAAAATCCTAAATGTGAGACCTCCTACAGTTTTTCAGTCCAGCTGTACAATCAAATAATAGTTTATGTAACTAGGATTGGAACAAAATAAATTAAAAGTAATTTCATGTTTCATCAAAGGAAAAAGTACAGTTAGGAGTCAAGGTGGAAAAAGATCTAGTTCGGCACTGCATTTTCCCCAAGCCTTTCATAAGCTTTGTATTATCAGCTGATTTGGTTTTTTTTACAAGAGGAAAGCAAATTACCAAGTCCCTTAAGAACTTATCATATATTTCCAAATTTCAACTATTCCTGTTTCATAACTCATAACTTCACATATCTGTAACTGAAATGTTTTCTTCAGAAGAGGAAAGAAAAAAAAAACCCACCACGCTGTTTTTCCCAGGCTGCAATCTGTTTCTTCTAGTTAAAAAGAAAAAAAAAAAAAGTGGTTAACAGCTACAACATGTCAATCTTTGAAAGTAATTCCCACACACAATTTCATCTTTTCACAGACATGAAATGTGGTAAAATCTCTTCGCACTCCTCACGTCTAGACTCATGAAGGAAGGACACCAAGCTACCAACAGACCGCTTTCTCATACTGGGGAGCCCATGGCAGACCCAGTTGGGTCTGATGCGGGCTGGTGGAGGGGCAGGACCCCTCTGAACCCATTTAATAGCTGAAGAAGACACGTCTAACATTGACTTCACACCCACGTACAACTTCCAAGGACAGAGCACCCTGAGAAGGAGCACCCTGAGACCATGTCAGAAGAGGTCACGTACTCCAAGCACCTCTTAATGCAGCTCAAAATCCATAAATAAAGCCAAATTCCACAATAAATCCCCACATGCATGATGCTACAATCCTCAGGAGAGCACTGGTCCTGCAAAGGAATGTCCACTGGAGCCAGGCTCTGAGCTCGGCATCAGCCTCACATCCCTCTTGGCAACTGGAGAAGCCTGTGAGCCCCCATAGCCGGGAAGGACTCAAAGCAGGCTAAAAAGCAATATTCTACTGGCAGGCAAGGAAAAAAAAAGAAAAAAAAGGTTCAAAGGCTGCTCTCAGTTACCGACACCTCACCTCTGGAAGCCTCCCTACCCTGTAATACCTACGTAGATGCCTGTGCCTCCGGCACCCGGGGCCGGACGGAGGGCATGCCAGCCTCAGACACGCTGGCTGAAACACCGAATTTTGTCACATCTGCACTGAGCAACATTTTGGTCCATGGTGATATTTTTTTTTTTTTCCTGTGTCCTTCAGAGGAGCTGTCAAATCCTCATCTGAAAGCTATTCAGCGTGGGAAACTGCTTTGTCACGTCTGAGAGACTGTGGTCCCTGGCAGGTCCTGGAGCCAAGTGAGGAATGGTTAGTCATACCTGCTCAAAAAACCTCAAAATTCAGCAACGTTCCCCAAGCAGCATGGATGCATTTTCCATACAGCATCTGTTCGCTCAAGGTTGCGTTATAGCTGTCTAAAAAGGGGGGAACCCTCCGAGAGGAGGGCAGGAGATGCTCTTCTCATGAGGAGCAGCTAAGCACACTCGGGCAGCGGAGGTTCAGACGACTGCACGTGTGACGGGCAGCAAGTCACAGGCAGGAGATGGCAGCCTGCACCTCACACGGGGGTTCAGAAGCCGCAGGACATCCCGGGCAGAAGTCACAGCACAGCGCTGAAGCCTGCTGACGGAGAACAAGGAAACACAGGGATGGCCTCGACGGTCTTCAGGGTGGAGAGAAAGAGCTTCTCACGGGTCAGAGGAGCCTGTGCAGAGCTTGCTGCATGGGAAGCCCCTGTGTAACTGCGATGCAGTGAGATGGTGTCCGTAAGATGTCCCTTCCTTACCTCCTGTACCACCTGCTGCCTGGCTGTGAACACGGAGGAGAGGGGCATGGTGGACAAGAGTAGGACTGTCACATCATCATCACATCATCTCCAAAGGCTCAGCTTCGAGCCCTGGCCCACGTGCCAAGGGCTGCCCCCGCTGCGTCGCAGCCGTGCAACACGCCCCATCATCTGGCTGTAGGACCAGAAAGGGGTGAACATCCCGGTCACCATCGCTGCTGTGAAACCGGCTGGCCAAGATGGCCCAAGTCCAAGCCTTTGAACACACCTGGGCTTGAAGGTGTCGTTATCCCTCAGGGAAGCATATGGAAGTTAGGCCACAGCTGTGTGTCTCAAACACAGGGACTAGCGCAGGCACATCGACGCTGCGTTTTGGCTTTGTGACGTGGAGTATCTCCTTTGAGATCTTAGTGGTTACCTTGTCAGCGGGACTATACGACGGGGTGTCTAATGGTGTCTACCAGTGGGTAACGGCCCAGAGGTCTCCCCTCCTCTTCCACGGTAAAGGTGTAAAGGCTCTTCCTCGCGTCAGGGAGCGAGAGGAGGCTGCTGAGGGGACCGGTGAGCAACGGGTTTTCAAGAAGGACGGCTGCTGCAGGAGACACTAAGGACAGGGGTGGGAGAAGGGCCCATGGACAGACTGGGCAGGAGAGGTTTTTTTTGTTGTAGCTCTTCTGAGAAGATGCCTAATACACTTTACCGCATTAAATATACATGCATTTTTCTTCTATAGACAATGACCTAGAAACACAACTAAATCATTTTTGACAAAAGAGAATGCACCAAACCATCTAATCACATCTTCAGGGGGAATAAAGCCAGTGTGAGCACCTAATCTGCTGTACATGGCAGAAACTGTAGTTTTGGGCTGAGGGAGACTGTATATTTTAGGAGGTGAAACTTTTATTTAAGCCTTCTGTGATCATATATCCCATTACACCCTCTGGTACGCTGCTTCTACACTTATTTATGCTCACTCTTTACACACATTTCATTGCCATTTGGCTAGCTTGGACCTCTAAACTCCAGATTTCATTTTGCCATCGTAACAACCTTTACTACCCGGTGCCAGAAGTCAGGCTGGCGGGCATACCATCACTTCTCATCTCAAGCCAGACTATGACACTTTAAAAAAAAAAAAAAAAAAAAGAAAACAAAATAAAAATCAGCTTTTCTTGACTTGGCAGACGATGTTCCTCTGCCTCTGAGGAGCTCAGCATGGGCAAGGAGCTGCTGTCTCCTGCCCCATCAACCCATTGTCCCCAGGCTGTTAATGGGGCCGGTGTCTATCTTCAGTATCAGACACTAGTAAGCTGTGGCCAAGAGTCAGCAAAATACCATCACCAGCGCAGTTAAGTCACCTGTGACATTAAATATGAGCAGAGGACGGGTGAGGAGCCCCCCAGGAACATGTCCTTCCAGCCTCACTGTAAAGCACAGGCCAGCATTAATAGGATGCAATGATACTGCTCTCTTGTAGGCTCCTAAATAGCTTGTTGGAGGTGCTGGGTGTTTCTCAGCGAGGAGCCAGCTCACTATATTTATAAAAAACTGCTCCGCCTCAGTGATATGAAAAGCGGTACGGCATGCCCAGCGACGACTGGCAGGCTGCACGGCAGCGCTCCAGGGTCACGCCAAAGCTCAGCACGTCCAGGCACTAAAAATGAAAAAAAAACCAAACCCCCTGTTTCATAAGAAGAGTCATACCCATGGATTGATGCAAAAATAACAACGCTGTCATTCAAACAGACGTTTGAAGACACAGCGGTGGCTCAACAGCGACGATCTCCAACTCAAGAAAATAGGTGCAACGCTCGTAACACTGTACAACGTGTGGGGCCAGGACGACCATCAGCGCTTGCTGCCACTCACCAGCCAAAAAAAACCCACCACCCGAGCAGCACCCAGGAGCAGCGGCACTCGTCAGCAAAGACGACACCATAATCTTATTTCCGCGCCTAGTGACAAACCGGAACGCCTTTGCCATCCATCAAGGGTGAGTAGGGTGAGTCCACCTCACCCTACCGAGCTGCCTGCTTTTTAGGGCACCCCGGCTGCCTGCCA
>NW_010516215.1:16555-16808 GCF_000687285.1 Phaethon lepturus
CGCCAGCCCCAGCCAGGGACCCCGCGAAGGCGGCTGAGCAGAGACGCGGGGTTTGCAGCAGGCATGCTGTGTTTTTCCGGCGGGTCGGTGTCCAGATGCACGTCGAGTATTCCCCCAGCCGGGATAAACCGCAGGAACACGCCACAGCACCAGATAGCTCTTTGCACCGAACTGGAAACGCGACAGGAAGCGTCAAAGACGCGCTCGGCTCACAGAGCAGAGAGAAAGTTTCATTCGGGCGCATGGGAGAAGC
>NW_010516216.1:0-29893 GCF_000687285.1 Phaethon lepturus
AAGTACTGGAAGGCTGCAAGTAGGTATCCCCAGAGCATTTTCTTTTCCAGGTTGAACAACCTCAACTCTCTCAGCCTGTCCTCTTAGGAGAGATGTTCCATCCCTCTGATCATTTTTGTGGCCTCCTCTGGACCTGCTCCAACACGTTATATATGTTTCCAGGTTATGGGAAAAATACCGTTTGCATGCACACATTATAAATATGACCATATGTGTGGATTGTAAATGGACTATAAAGATGAATCTTTCCATTCATGACATAGGAAAGTGGGCAAAATTTTAGAAATAACTAATTTAATGTTTGCTTTGCTTTATCAGTGCACTTCAAGACTACAGTGACTTTTTTTTCACTGACATGTTAAAATGCAAATATTGTATTGCCTAATTACCACATTATAAATGCAGAGTGTAGAAAAAAAATCCTAATGGGGTTCTTGTTTGAACTGAGGTTATTAGATATTGGGGGGTGGACCAGATGATCTTTAATGGTTCCTTCCAGTCAAAACCATTCTGTAATTCTATGATACAGTTCTGAAACACAGGCAAGCTTTCAGTCTCAAACTTGCTTTATCACTGGCTCAATATCCATTATCTCAGCTGGTGTAATACAAAATGGTACCTCTTCTTACAAAATTTACTTCCTCTACATCTTTAAACTGTTATGGCTATAACATTGGCACTGCTTAAGCTAAACCAGCCCAAGTAAAGTATGCAAAACCTTGTGAAATGTCTGTACGAAAAAGGAGTAAAACAGGTTGAAATCAGGAACACACTTTCAGTGAAACATCTATCCTGATCTCAGCTGGTTCAGCAGAAAATAATTTCTTTTATTTGCAAACATTTACATGGTATGCAGCTTTACCAGCAAATGTTTTCTAAATAGTAGGATATGTCTTTCCAGGAATGACCTACAGCAGTAGGATAAGGCTAAATCATCCAAATCCACTGTTATTGTAGCAGAAAACTTAGACTCTAAACAGAAAACAAGACTTGTAGTTATTAGGAAGGGTCTTTCTTGCAACTCCTTGCGGTTTGTTGCTATATTCACTCTCTGTATCTCTCAGGGAGAGCCAGGAGAGAAAGGTCCTCCGGGAAAAGAGGTAAGTTAAATTCCCAGTTTTTCAAAGGAGGGCTGGTTCTTGGGAAAAAAGCATCAAGGATGCTGCCTGGGTTGCAATAATTTGATTTTTTTCTTGAATTGTTGATATTTGAGAGCAAACAGGGAGCTCTCAGGAACCTGTGGGACTGACAGAGAAAGAAATTTTCCCCAGGTCATAAGAATCATTGCAAAGGCATGCGCTTTATTATTTATTGTTATTATGGATAGCTCTTTCATGCTCACCTTTATTTTGTTTTAGGGTGCACCAGGAAAACCAGGTGAAATTGGCTCCAAAGGAGAGAGGGTAGGTTGGAGAATATTGTTAGTTATTTCATTATGTTGAAATAAAAAGAAATATTTTGAGTTAGGGGCCAAGGAAGGGGTTATTCAAGAGTGAAGCGTGGCCTGTAGAGATCTGCCACGCTCTCCACCCTCCCAGCCCTCTCTTTAATCATTCTCTGTCAGTAATAATTTGTGGATCATTTGCAATGCACCAGATGTTGTATTCAGCAACTTTGCCAGCTCAGCTCTTCATGTTTTGCTGTGCTTGGAAATCAGAAGTCTGTCTCCTATTTTGTGGTGGTAATGTTGGGTTTTTTTCACTTAGGGACAGCCTGGCTTCAAAGGTGAAAAAGGTCCTCAGGGAGAAAAGGGTCCTCCAGGTGACCCTGGGATACCTGGTCATAAAGGCCATCCAGGACTGATGGGACCCCATGGACCCCCAGGAGACAGTGGGCAAGTTGGACCTCCCGGTCCTCCAGGACAGCCAGGATTTCCAGGACCAAGGGTAAGGCTGCCAGAGAAGGACTTTGTTCAGTAATTCTGCAGCCACAATGAGTGATCAGAAAAGTACCCAAGATAACAGTAAGGCTGGCAGAAACCAGCACAAGTGTGTGTTATAACGGGGGGACAGCGGCTTTATCTCTTGATACACAAAAAGGAAGCCTATAGCATATCTGAGGGACGTGTTGTGAGGAGTGTTGGATTAAACTTCAGGAGAGCTGAGCAATCCAGACCTATAGCCAGGGCGGCCAGTCCCTGACACCTTATACCCCTAAAAGCCTAAATCAGGTCATGTGACTTTGTCCATGGAGTCTGAAAAAGCGTCTTTCTATAACGGTGTTAATGTGTAGCATTTCATACAGAGGTCTTACGCCTTCCTCTGCTGCTGGTTGTTATGAGAGACAAAATGCTGAGCCGTGGAAAGGTCAGTGCTCTGTTCCTGGAAATCCTGGAGTCAGCTCATCAGAATTCATGAAATCCTATTTTTGTTTAATATTATCTTTTTTTTTTTCTTTTGTTCCCTAATGGGAAACAAACTCACTGCTGAGACTGCTTGAGGGTAGTGTATGTAGAAGAATGAGAAAAACTACCAACGCTAGTGAAGCTGCTATGCCCATCCTGAGGGTGAATTTGAGATTACCTCAGAGGGGAATAAACAGTGACATAAACTCTGATGTAAAAGCTGGGTAAATTTTAGACAAAACACTTCTTTGTGCGTTTCAACAACATAGAGATTTGATTCAATCCAGTGATGATTAGGGAGGCTTAATTCAACTAATAGGGTGAAAACTTGAAAAGATAATTTATAAGCCATCAAAGTGTGTTCCACAATCATGTTTACTTACTGGGGTATTCACTAAGAGCCATCAGAAAGGTTTAGTAATTAATGACAAAATTGTTCCTTTTTTCACCAACAAACACATTTTCTTCACATGCAAAATTTGTGTTGGGAAGAAGGTAGCAAATAGACCAGCTCTGTACTTTCCAGCAATATTATTGGTTAAAATCAAAATGTCTCTTAGCTATTTAATCAAATCTACATTTCTTAATGATGAATAACTTATGAGTTAGAAGACTTCACAAGGTTTTTATAAACATAGAGGACACAGACGGCATCTTTGTATGTTAAAGGGATAGGTGTGAGGGAAAAGCGACACTTTCATGCAAATAGATCATACACAAAGAATGCAGTCTTTAGGTTGACCAGAGGTGTTTTCAAAACTGGCAGCAGAAATTCAAAGAATAATTTTAGCCAAAAAGCGAAAAGTGCATTTCAAGAGAAACTTCTCATTTTATGATTTACAAAGGAAAATATTTGATCTTGCTTGTTTAAAATGGTTTATTTTTAAAATATAGCTTTTTTTTTTTTTTTAAGTTTATGCAAAGGCAAGAGTCTGGTTACCCTAAAACCACTTTTTTTTTATTTTCTTGGAAAGGCACAACCTAAAAAATTCTCCTTCCACCTACTAAAAATGCTTTCGTAATTTTTTCATTTGCATCATCCAGACTTCTTGTTCACATAGCTTTGAGTTCTGACTGCTGTTACAGCTGTTCAACAGCAATGTCACACAAAAGAGCTGAGAAAGGAGATGAAAGATACTGTCCCTTGAGGCTGGGTAGGGAACCAAGGCCAGGCAGCCACATCTCCTGTCTCTCTTCAACAGCCTGAAATCAGGCAGAACCTTGCACTTGTTGGGAAGAATGGGTATCATACACGTAAACTGGCTTCTGTTCCCCGAGATAAGGCCTGTTGGCAGGTGATGCTTCCAATATAAGTGTTCATAGCAAGTCTAGATGCCCACCTTAGCTACGCCGGGGGCACGCATGCTCCTCTCTGCATGCAAACGTGCAACGCTGAAAAAGGAGGTAGGCTTTCCGCTGTGGTCTAGTAGGACAGAGGATCTCTCCTGATTTGATTTCTACTACTTCTCTTATGACTGTATAGGAGGGAGATTTTCTTTAGGAAGGAGACAGGGACAGTGTACCAACTATGCCTTCTGACGAGGCTTCCTGCTCTACACCACTGAGCCCATGGCTTGCCAGCAGGTTGGGAATGTTTTGTGTCCTGTTACATTCTTCTTTCAGGCAGCCCCTGCAGCCCCGTGTATGCGGTGGGTGATGAAAAGCAACCTACTAAACCCTTTGTAGAGGGTTTCACTTGCACATCCCCTGTCTGTGATTATTATATCTTGTTATTACTGTGATTATTACTCTCTAGGGAGAACCCCCATCTCTAGAGACTTTGAGAAGGCTCATCCAACAGGAGTTAGACAAGCAGCTAGATGGTAAGTAATCAGCTCTGGGAAGCCAGCAGATATATCTGAAAGTATGAAAGATACTTTCCATAGCTGTAGTGATGTAACTGGCACTGAACCTCTCCTGCTTACAGGATTCAATGCCTGGAAAGAGGAGTGTGTAAAACAAAATGTGTTTAGCAAGTTTTACGGTTCCCCAGGCTTGATGTTCCCAGCAAGAGTAAAGGAGCTTTCTCCCTTCTTCAACCCAAGGCCATTGCCTGTGTTAGTCATCTCATGGCTTTTTGCTACTAAACCAGCTTTGCTGCAGACTCATTGCTACAGATGCCTGTGCTGTGATGGTAGGGCAAGAGAAGATACAAATTAAAACATAAAAATTTGGGGTCCTAGAAAAGAAAGTAATCAGAGTAATATGTAAACCTGCTTTTGAGGTCCCAGCTGGAGGAGAAATGTTCCTAGTTTCTGGCTGTGACATTTGATACTCATCAATATGAGGAGGTGGAGTGGATGTGGACTGCTGCTTCTCTCAAAGTACATGAATTGCAGACCACTACTGACCTCGTCTGCAGTGAAATGTTGAGCTCTTCCAACAGCTCCTGGAGCAGGTGAAATGTAGCTATGGGCATTTTCTTGAGACTAAAGATCGTGGTTCAATGGAGTGATTTATTTGAAGGATTTTATTTACATACTCTCAAACTTCAAATTCCATGCCAATCTAAAAGCATTCAAGATATTAGATCAATGAAGAGAAGACAGAAAATCCTTCTCACTCCATTCTGTAGGATGTTTTTGTGATGCTGAGTATGTCTTAAGTGCTCTCTAAGCTGCTCCAGGTCTGAATCTGGAAGTGGCAAGCAATGTGCCTGCATGGAAACTGGAGAATATGTTGATGCAGGAAGCTGCCTTAATTACACTTTCTGACTTTGCAGCCAGAGACGGGTACATTAGCTTTACCTCCACGTGTGTAACAGCCCAGAACAAGAAAAGTAAGCTTTGTCCCTGCAGAGCAGCCATGTAACATCTCATTCTGTGTCGCAGAGTGGAAATAGGCTCTTCTTTTCTGAGCAGCAATGATTCCAGTTTGACAAACATCCACCAGCTGCACAGCTAAACTAAAAGACACTTCAGATCCTTGGTGGACACGAAGCAGAGGATGAGAGAAGTGTTTAGGATTATGTATGAAATTTAGATGAAGCTTAAAGCTACTGAGAAATGAGATTTAAATAATTTAGAGAGGGTCAGGGAGGCACCATCATGGCTTATGGAGAAGGATAACATGGGGACAACAAATGGGTGGCCCTGAAAAATTGATCTGTGACAATACTTGGACTTTACTGGGCCACTTGTTCTGGCTCTCCATGTCTTGGAGCACTGACCCTCTAGTATAACAAACCCATTTCCTTCTCTTCACAGCAAAGTTAGCCTATCTCCTGGCTCAGATACAGCCTGCACATGTAAAAGCATCCCATGGAAGACCAGGACCTCCTGGTCCCCCTGGGAAGGAAGGACTCCCGGGAAGAACTGGCCCTCCGGGAGAGCCTGGCCGGCCTGGACAGACTGGGTCTGAAGGGCCAGCTGGACCAATTGGTCCCAAAGGTGAGTGAAACTTGGTGTGTCTGCGAAGTCCTGTGAAGGGATATGTCCACCACACCTTGGCATCCACCTCTCCTCTTAGTAGCATCTAAGTGGTCTTCAAAACACATGTGTTAGAAGCAGCCTCAGTCTGTTGAACCAGAGGTGGTGAATGTGACCAGTGGTGTGTTCCACCTCTGTCCAGAATTGGAGTGGGGTGAGTCTTCATTCTTACTTAACATCTCATCTCAGAGGGCTGGTCACAATTAGGAACTATTATTAGCAAATGTATAGGTTTCAGTGCGGATGGAAGACGTAAGGTAGTGTTCTTTAGTTCTGTAGATCATGCTCATCAGTTCATTATTTTTCTTTCCCTCTCTACAGGAGAAAGAGGAGCAAAGGGTGAGAAAGGAGATACTGGCATTGGCCAACGAGGGGAAATAGGTCCTCCAGGAATTCCAGGTGTGTTTATTCAGAACATCCCACAAAACACATCACTCAGGACTGGTACAAGGACACAGGTTTCTGCCATATTAGATAGGCAATCAGGTGAATGTAAATATGGTATACACAATTTCTGTAGAAAGTGGCCCAAAGGGAAGAAATATATCACTAGCATCATAGCCAGCCACCTTTGTTTCTTCAGCCTGATTGACAGGTATAATGATCCATCTCAGTAACAGCTAGGTTAACTGACCTTTGGGACGAATCCAAAGTGAAGCTTTAATTGCTAGATACCTAGTGAAATGTCTTATCTGCCCTTGCCAAAATCTTGTTCTGACCAAGCTGAACCCAGAGATCCAGGTAACTTCAGCTATTATAAAAGGTCATACCCAATACCTGTGCCTCAGGCATACAGCTCGTGCTTTACCTTTGTCAACAAAGAAGCAGCAAATATATTTTGTTTCTAATCTGAAATTTGGAGCCATTGATCAGTTTTGCCTTCACCCTGCTTTGTTGGGGGAGGAAACTATGGGAAGCCTTCAGAACTCCATGGGTTGCATTTGGCATACTGGCCCTTCATTGCCTTAAATAACTTTGGACACACTATGCTTAGTATGAATTAGTTATCTCCCAAAGTTGGCTCTTGTCTCAAGCTTTCCCATCCTCACCTCCTCTCTGTGAGGACTATATGTCATTATTTGGCTTGTGCAGCCAACTTCAACAACCTGGTGACAGAGGAAGAACAGCAATAGCACAGCTGTACAGCCCCAGAATGACAAAAGGGTTGGAAATCTTACGTTCAAACGAGACATGCTTGCCACATCCTTGTAGATACATGCCAGACAGACACCAGCCTGTGGAAGCCGATATTTGCACCCAGGTTGACAGCAAAGCAAAGCCATCTCATGTGATGTTGCGCTGCAGAGTGCCACCCCCTGGGACTGCCACTTACCAAGGATGTTTTGTTTTTATTTTAGGCCTCCCAGGGGAGCCTGGTTATGCCAAAGATGGAATGCCAGGACCACCTGGCCCTCAAGGTGAAGCTGGGGTACCTGGTCTCATGGGCCCGCAGGGACCTCCGGGAGCCAACGGACAGTGTGACCCTACTCAGTGTGCTTACTATGCAAGCCTGGCTGCCAGACCCGCCAACGTCAAAGGGCCCTAGCATGCAGAGAGTATCCCCAGACTTGTTTTTAAAACTTGAATTCGTCACACCTGCCAAAAGCTCTCAGATGTCTTCAACTGTGTTTTTTTCATGGGAGGCCTTCTGAAGCCAACAAATGCTGCCGGTCGGTCAGATTATTTTTATGAATTATAATTATTATTATTATCTTTGATGTGATATGTGAAATTGTTTTTGTTTTCACTAACACCAGGGCATATTAAAACATTAAAAATAAGTGGTTTTTTCCTCTTTTGAAGAGCATATAATATCAATGCATTGTGCAGCTGTTTATGCAAAACCATTCCGATGCCAAAATTTTTGTCTGTTATCTGGTTAATTCTTTCCAAAGCTTTACCCCTCATCCTTGAAATTGAAATCAAATCCTGCAGCCCAGGGCATTAACTGTGAGACACAGGCTGATCACAGGATTGTTGGTGCTATCTGCCATCCACATAGGCAGGAGGAAGGCGAAGCCATGCCAAAGCTGGAAAAGAGGTCTCCAGTACCTTCAACTCACAACGGACAGACAGTTATGAACAGCTAGTGTATGTTTCCCAGAAGATCCCTGCTAAATTTAATGTTCTTCTGCCCATAAGTGAATCTGTATCTTATAGAAGCTGCTGTTTATGGGACCATGTAGGATCTCACAGCAAGGCCTGAAGACACCACAGAGATGATCTAAACCTATTCACTGCTCCCTGTGCAAGAACTTCAGTACTCAGAGCGTTTGGTTCTACCAGATGGAGCTTATCTTCCTTCTGTCAGGGAGATGCCGCTCCAAAAACTTTGATGCTGTTTTCTGTCAGCTCAGGGATGCCAATTCCCCTGTTCATTGCCAGCACACACACAGCTGCCTAGCATTGCTTCACCCAAAAATCAGCCAGAGCAGCACAGAAAGTTTCCTGGTATTAAAAATCTCAGGAGGCCAAGTGTGACCCAACTTCACCATTTGGATGATGCCAATAACTTGGCAAGGTCGTGTTTTAGAGGGTAGGTGAGAAGTTGCAGGTTGGTCTAGGAAGAGGTTGATCTCTGATGAAAAGGTCAGAGCAAAGAGGTGTTCAGAAAATTGGAAGAAATTGTGTTTGAGGGTGAAAGCAAAAAGTCAGCAACAAGTCCACTGGCCCCTTTCCCCTGTCAGCTAATTGCCAAAATCAACCTGAGAATGCAAAGAAAAAATAAAGAGGGTTGGGGTCTGAAAAGACCTTCACAATAGGTCGTTTTTAAGTTTAAGCCTCTGTCCAAGACATGTCCGCCCACAAAGTTGGGGATCTGAGAGGCGATCAGGCCTTGCATATATGTGCCAGCCAGCAAAGCAGCTGCGTTTTCAAAGCTGCTCTGCACAAAGCAGTTTGTAGTGAGGCACCAGAGTAATGAACATGACACGGACTCTAAGTGCTGAATGTGTCTGGAAATCTCATCAGGTCTTTTGGAGGCGGAAAAGAGGCACCCTGCCCTGCTGGCCCATTCACCATACGGCATGGGGCTTCCAAGCTGGCTAAGCCAAGCAGAAGCCACAGCTGTCTATAACCAGCCCAGAATCAGAGGCTGGCTTAACCCCAAGGCTAAAGCCCAGATATAATCATTTGCCGGACTTGGAGTCTTTTTCTTACCCAGTAGCAGATAAAATTTGCCTGTTTTACTGAAAAATGGAATTAAATGACATTAAATAACCTGTTCATATGCCAGGGTTCAACAGTCTTTACTGTGTCACTCTCAGTGGTGCTATTTTTACTATTTTCTATGCAAATAAACTCTTTGATTTGATTTTACTGTGTTTTTTGTTATGGAAAGACCAATCAAAATGAAAATATCATGAAGTGAAAAGCTTACTGCTTTTAAGTAACTCTCAATGGTATATCTGTTACTGTTCTGCATCTTAGGTCAGCTTGCTATATTTCAGCATTCAGTAAGCATGTTGATCACATTGTATTTAAAATCATCATTTTTCCTCATCCAGGCTGAGATTTCATCTCTCCAGTGGTGAGGTAGTACAGGTTTTCGATGCAAGAGTTAACTCCCAACATGGCACTAGCCACTGTTTTGAAGAAATGCAATGGCAATGAGCAGGTTTTATGGAGGTCACAGAATCACAGAATTGGAGAATCACAGAATCATTGGTTGGAAAAGACCTTTAAGATCATTAAGTCCAACCATCAACCCAACACCACCATGCCCACTAAACCATGTCCCAAAGTGCCACATCCACACGTTTTTTGAACACCTCCAGTGATGGTGACTCCACCACCTCCCTGGGCAGCCTGTTCCAATGCTTCACCACTCTCTCAGTAAAGAAATTTTTCCTAATATCCAATCTAAACCTCCCTTGGCGCAACTTGAGCCCATTTCCTCTCGTCCTATTGCTGGTTATTTGGGAGAAGAGACCAACACCCACCTCACCACAACCCCCTTTCAGGTAGTTGTATAGAGCGATGAGGTCTCCCCTCAGCCTCCTCTTCTCCAGACTGAACAACCCCAGTTCCCTCAGCCGCTCCCCATAAGACTTGTGCTCCAGACCCTTCATCAGCTTCGTTGCCCTTCTCTGGACACACTCCAGCACCTCAGCAGGTCGAGTAAGGCACCTCCCCTGGTGGGCTCACTCGCCAGCTGTGTCAGGAAGTTCTCCTCCACACACTCCAGGAACCTCCCAGATGGTTTCCTCTCTGCCGTGTTATACTTCCAGTAGGCGTCCGGTAAACTGAATCCCCCGACAAGAACAAGGACCAGTGAATGCAAGACTTCTTCCAGTCACTTATAGAATGTTTCATCTGGCTCTTTGTCCTGGCTGGGTGGTCTATAACAGACTCCCAGCAGGATATCTGTCTTGTTTGCTTCTCCCTGCATCCTTACCCATAAGCACTCGACTTGGTCAACACAATCATTGATTTCTATACAATCAAAACTCTCCCTAACATACTGAGGTACCCCACCACCTCTCCTTCCTTGCCTCTCCCTTCTGAAGAGCTTATGGCCATCCATTGCAGCACTCCAGTCATGAGAAGCATCCCACCATGTTTCTGTGATGGCAACTACATCATAGCTGTCCCGCTGCACAACGGCTTCCAGCTCCTCCAGTTTGCTGCTCATGTTGCGTTCATTGGTGTAGATGCACTTGAGCTGGGCTATCGATTTCACCCCCAACTCTGGCACGCCACCCCAAGGCTCATCTCCCTTGAGCCTGGCTTTATCCCCTTCCCCCTTCAAATCTAGTTTAAAGCCCTCTCGATGAGGCCTGCCAGCTCATGAGCAAGAATCCTTTTGCCCCTTGGCGTCAGTTGCACTCCATCTGCTGCGCGGAGGCCCAGTGCCGTGTAAACCACCCATGGTCAAAAAAACCAAAATTCTGCTGACAGCACCAGCCCCTGAGCCATGTGTTAAACATGTTAACTGGGTCATGTTAATGTGACATTTAATTCCTGTCCTGACAGTAACTCCTCAAGCTCTGTAGATTGTCTTTCAGCAAGTTTGTTTGCATGTGCCATGCATAGGATAGACTTTAATATGCTGAAGGGCACCATGTGAAGGGTGGATACATAATGATATTCTGTTAAACTAATTTAAGCATCTTTAATTTTAAGCATCTCACCCCTGTGAGATGGTGCAGTGGTATCTAGTTGAAGAAGATCTAGGGTTTGGTTTTTTGATAACCCTTTTCCTTTGAATGTCTGTTGGAGCCATTGCCAAGAATCTGTGTTAGAACCACGAGGGACACACCTATGTCTTTAGTAGCAATTAAAAGGTCTGCATGGGTTAGGCACAGACCATGGCTCTGCAGGTTCTCCACCTGGAAAAGGGGATGCAGCCTAATTCCTTTTGCTCCGGCATATTCCTAGCATCCAGTTGTCTGTTTAATCTGTTCCTGGAGACACCCCAGACTGTCTCTTGCCCTAAATTCAATGGGTGCCATATCCCTGCTTTTTCTTAAATCTCATTTTCTCTCCAGCCAGCCAAATGGCGTTTACCAAGCATCATGTGTTGCTAGCAAGAGGAGTAGCAGACACATGCTGCAGACCCAGATCAAGACCTGTGTTTATAGCCACTCAGTTTTGGTGGGTAGAGCCATCAAAGGGAGGCTTCTATAGCAACCACCTCTTCCAGAAACAAACCCTGTGTGAATGTGCCCAAAAAGTCACCTGCAATAAAAGGTAAGAAAGGAGGGTGCCTTTGCAGGATTTCTGCCACACCAAAAACTGCAAGTTTTTACCTCAGGCTGTTTGTGTGTAATTTGCAGTCTTTGGAAAGATGGCCAGAGATTACGTTCCAAATTAAGTCTGCCATCTGGGCAGGCAGTAAAGCTACAAGTACAGCCCCGGTCACGGTCAGAAGCTGCCCTCCAGAAAATGCAGATGCCTCTGTGCCCGAGCAGGTGACTGTGAGAGCTGGAAGGTGACAAGCAGAGGTGTATTTTCTGTCCAGCATCTTCCAAGGTGACCATGCAGGCAGGAGGTGGCAGATAAAGCAGGGACAGGGCTGATGGCCTCTCCCCCCACCGGTCTTGATTAAGGGAGGACTGTGGCTTTTACATCTCAGTGTTCTTGTCTCTGCAGCAAAGCGGCTGGTACATCACCATAAAGTCTGTTCGCTGAGTCTGAGGTTTAAACCCAGGAATACGCTGATATTTTTGTTGGATATTTTTTGGCTGGTCCTATGGTAAGAGAGTATATACTGTCAAAATTGCACTAGAGAGCCAAACAATGTATTATTTACATATTAAAAAGGTACCAATGACACATGGGTGTTATGGCATCACAGTAGGTTCTTTTTTTCAAATCAAGTGTGTAAATTCTTGCAATTATAGCAAACCGACCATTATCCCATTAACATTTTTGCCTGGCAAATAAATAAATTAAAAACCAAAACAACAGGATCATTTGACGTATAGGTATAAGGTTATGGCACGAACCTGTACTATTTTTGTGTCAGGGTAAACCAGGAAAATTTTCTTAAAATACTGCATTAACTCAACAGTAGCTACACAGACTGAAAAAAAACTAGTACCACATCTTTCAGCTTCCATGAGCTGGAGTCCGGTGCTGCTGAGGGTTCAGGTTGTTGCTCCATGGCATGGGGAGGAAGAGCAGCACAAGGACAGAGCCAGCCTGGGGGTGAAGACAGGCTCTGGCCCCAGTCTGCAGCCCTGCATGGGGACGAGCATCCATGAGAGACCACGAGGAGTCCTCCTTGCTGCTGTCTCTGCAAAGCCGGCTCTGCTGGGGGAAGAGTCTCTGCATCAGCCACCCAATTGCCTCCTACGCCCCAATTTCTGCACCTGTCTGAGGTGCTTAAAGTAATACGGGTCCATCAGAGTCTGGACTTTCCTTTCAACACCTTTGTAAATGGTGAAGTTGAATTAAGACTAGAAAGCCTTCTTAGCTTCATCAATCTGGATTAAACCTGGAAGCCACGAACGTAAATTTTTGTCTTCTGACGTGTGAAATGGGAACAACCGATTAGAAAAGCATGAAGACATGATGAACAGGGGACTGGTTTTCAGGGTTGTTTTACAAAGCAGATTTGTGCGGTAATGGCTAACTTCTGAATACCTTGTGTAGCTTGACTCAAGAATATTGATGCTGGCAATATTCTTGTTGGAATTTGTATGAACTGAGAATGAGAATATCCTGCTGGGTCTCTAGGGCGATTGTGTGTTGAAAATATGGGCTCTTTCTTGTTATTTTACATTTTGGATCATGAAATTTATATAAAAAGCACAAGAGAACAATTTGACAGAGGGTCATTAATCTTACTCTGACATTCCCAATAAGCTGGCGATCAGCATCAGGAAGAAGGATGTCCTGCAAGATGGAGCAGAAAAGAACCTGCCACCTTGGTGAAAAAAAACACCCAAAGAAAAACCCAGGGTCAAAGTCCAGGTGTGAAAAAGTGAAAACGGGAGAACAGTTTCCAACATCACAAAAATTTCTCTCTCTCTGACCATGGCTTTGGCTCTGCATGACATGCTGTCTGAAAGGCTCAGGTTTTGGTTTGAAGTGATAAGCATGTTTAAGCAGAAGGCAGAACACGCAGCAAACAGATTTATTTCACAGGGCAAGCATGTTTGACAATGTGTTCTTAGAAACACATTTTTCCCCTCAGTAATGTGGGAGATGACTTTCATCCAAGTCTGAAATGACTCTCATTGCAGTAACCTCTTCAGTACTTTCTTGATGGGACCTGAGTTTAACTTCGAGCCTTATTTTTACGGGTAATTGTGAGGTCTGTCATTGCTGGTAAGCAACTTCCCCTGGCAAGTGAAAAATCTCACTTTTCCTTGGCTCCTGTATCCATCTCTGATGTACATATATTCCCGAGTTATTGTACCCATTCTTACTTATAAACAACTATTAGACTTTCTCAAGCTTGGCTGAATCTTTTTTGTGTGATACGTCCACCCTTTCTTGATGAAGTTAACACAGCTTTCAGACACCAATGACATTAATGATCACCCTAAAGAACAGGAGTAACCACCTTCGGTGTCCCCAGGACCTTCTCACGCCATTGCATGCTCAGCTCTGATAGCCCCAGCTCGATAGTTTCTGCAGTACCTGTTGGGAAACTCAGCAGGCAGGCCTGTGTCCAGCCACCAGCATCTCAGGAGCTTATAATGCCAAAGCAGTATCACAACACTTCTGGATACTAGGCAAGTGATACAGTTTTCTCTTACAGATGTTGAAAGTTAACCTCGAGGAAATTCAGGTTTGATTTCAATAGGGTTATGACATTTGCACTCTGAATCCAAGTCAAGGGTAACAGCTGGTATGTAACAGCCCTGAAAATCTGTATTTCAGGGTGAAACCCAATGAGAAACCAGCAGTGCCTAAAGTGTAAGTTCGAGGGGGTTGAACAATGATCCCAAAATCCTCTTGTCAGCATTGTCTGGATAGAGAGCTCCCAGCACTCACCACCCATCTGTGCGGCCACGCACTCCCCTGGTGCTGGGACACTGACTCCAGCAAACTCGGAACCATCCCGAGCTGAGGAGGTCATAACTGAGCAATGTGGGAAAGCAAAGCTGACATGGTCCCTCTTCACAAGACCCGACCTGGTAGACCTGCTTAGAACACACCTCGAACACACTGCCTTCTATCTTTAATAGCCTGCAGGATGCTGTGGAGACCTCTCTCCTTGAAAAGCATTTGAAATTGTTGTCCTAAGCATTTTTTAACTGAAAGCTTTAAGAATAGAGGGTGAAGCAAAAATGATGAGCTTTCTCAGCCTGAGGCTTCAAACCCACAATTTTCTCCTTCTGGGAAGATGCCCTGCTCTCTCCATTGCATGCTGTCCTGGGTGGCTTGGGCTAAACCTGGCATTTTTCATCTCTCCTACAAAAGCTATGCCAGTGAGGAATAAAAATTTGCTTTTAAATATGCCAGAGCAAGTGAAAGGTGGTATATCTATGGTGCAGGGATTCATACACTCAGCAGGAGGGAGCATTTTCAGATTACAAAATTAATTCTTTATTGTGTTTGCTTAATGTTAAAGGCACAAACTGACCTGAGGGCAGGACCTGTTCACGGTTCCCAGCTCCCAAGCCACCAGCTATGAGTCTGCCGCTTTCTTGTCCCATTTACCATTTGTTTTATCTACTCAACCTTGCTGCTTCCATTGCATCCCCTGGGACTGACCAATGTGAAGTCCTCAGGCAACTGCACCATAGGTACTTCCAGAAGGGAAGAGCTATACACAAACAAAGATTTTAACCAATCTGCTGAAGAGCACAGGTACAGTGCTGCTGCTTCGCTTCCAACGCTGATAGATATTTTCCACCCTCTCACCAGCTGTAACCATGAGAGGCAACGTCATAGCCTGGGGGCTGGGTTTTGTGTACACTGCAGAGCTGGGAGGTGTGAGAACACCAAGTGTTTACTCAGTGTGAAGTATCTGAGCAACCCAAACGCTCTACGTGTGTGTTGGTAACGTGCCTGATAGAGAGGAAAGCTGACGGAGGACCTTTATCCACCAAGAACCAAAAAAAAGGTTGCCCGTGGAGCGTGTAACAAATTGTCACTGACTGCCTTGATTCAGCCAGCCACAGTTCTGGTGGGACAATGGATGCAGCGACCGCTTTTAGATTTGCCTCTACAGACCCTGATCCACTCTGGAGATACCTTACAGAGTACGATCCAAAGCACGAAGGGAAGAAGAAACTCAAGATCTCAGGCAGAGATCTGGCATCGGTGCCTGTGCAGGTCTTTGGCTTGGACAAGCTGCAGGTCCTGGAGATGAGCCCAGAACGAGAGAGCTGCCTGAGGTACCAGATGGAGCTGCTCCCTCGAGAGATCAGCCACCTCAGGAACCTGACCTGCCTCTATGTAGACTCCAACAACTTGAAGAAAATCCCTGCTGAAATTGGCACTTTGTGTCACTTGGAGAGGCTCACTCTGAGCAACAACAGCCTCAGCTCTCTGCCCCCAGAAATGGGGGCACTTCAAAAGCTGCACAGCCTCCACCTGGCCAACAACAGCCTCACAGAACTGCCCGCACCCCTCTGCCAGCTGAGGAGCCTCACCTTTCTGGATGTGAGCGACAACAAAATAGGCACAATCCCCTCCAGCATTCGGCATCTGGAGAAACTGGAAACGTTGCTACTGCTCTTCAACTCGCTGGAGAGTCTGCCCCAGGATGTCTGTCATTTAAGGAATCTCCACACTCTTTGGCTGGGAAACAACCACCTACGGTCCCTTCCAGCAAGCTTTGGAGAGCTGGTGAACCTGGACTGGGGATACAATTACTGTTCATGCAACTTTGAAGGGAATCCACTGGAAAGTCCTCCCCCTGAAGTCTGCAGCAGAGGCCCTGAAGAGATCAGAGATTATTTCTTGTCATTTCATCGGGCACAGAGAGACTAGACAACCGGTGTCAGTCCTCCTGAAGTGGCTGAGATGGATTTACTCTGTGCAAATCAACTGCACAACAAAATATGTTTCAGATGGAAAAGTCTGGTAAAATCACTCTTTGGAGCAAAAAAGCTTCCTCTCTGCTGTAAGGTGACTTCTCTGGCAGTCTTTTTTTGACACAAGTATTGAATGGTGGTGCATACCTTTCAAAAATTCACTCAGGGATGACTATGATCTTTTTGTTATTTATAGTTGCATAGATCTATCTCAGGAAATGTTGCAGCCAAACATCCAGTCTGAAAAAATGAACAATAGCTAGTCTGAGAGGATAGAGTCAGGTAAACAACTGGTGAAACATAAACAGCAATAATATGTACTGTTTGTTTGCACACTGGGTCGGTACTTGAGTCTGCACTTGAAGTAGGTGCAGGCTGAGATTTCTGGAAGCATTTAAGGCCATACCGACTTGTGGATTTGCCTTTGCTTCAGGTAGCACAGAATGTGATTTTTTTCCATGGTATTTGATATCCAATACATAGGTAGAATCAGATCAGGCCTCTGTCTTGGCTCTGGATAAGAACCGACCTATGTCCAGGTCCCACAAGCGATGTCTCCATTGCTTTGGCAGAACATAGCGTATTTCTAACCCTGCTTCTCCTGAAGAGCCGTCCCAGCGCAGGGCTGTCACACTCTCTCGAGGCAGCATGGACCTGGAGCCGATGTGCTCCACGGAACCTGATGATGGACAGGGGTGGCCCAGATTTACAGCATGCAGCAGTAGCAAAAAGGTTTCCACTTCTACCAAGGCTGGGAAAGGGTTCAGAGATATTAAAATATGAGTATGCAAACGTCCTCAGGAACGTTCCTGAGAATCCCTCTATAATCACAAAAGGCTTCATCAGTGCTACATTGCAGAAATTTGCTGAGACTCCTTTTTGTTTCTTTTTGCTCTCTCTTCCCCCAACCTCTCACCAGCATTTTCCTCCCACCCCTCCTTAGCTTTGCTCTTTGTGGGTGTTTTTTCTGTTGCTACTCCCTCTGACATTATCTTTGTGTTTCATTATTTCCTCATTCCCTTATAAGTGTTTGTCTTTGCCTTTTGTTTCCTTTGTTTCCTATTTCTCCTTTGGCCAACGTACAGAAAGCTGCAGCTTTGGGTCTTTCCTGGAAAGAACGGCTGAGTCAGGCCTTCTGGGAAATGAACGTGAGCTTCCAGGGTTCACAGAGAAGGGGAGAGAGAAAGGGTTTGAGACATCGATACACGGATCATTAAGTCTCTTGTTCAGTCATTTTCTTCTTGTAGCAGAGATCACGGCAAGGAGAACAAGAGATCTGAACTGATGCTGAAATTTTACAGGGTGACAAAAGCCCCGTATAACCCCGTATAACTCCAGATAACCTTAGCACGACCTGATTTTTACACTGCTCTGACACTCAGTCTGCCCCTGACCTCTGGGAAGTTTTCAAACCAGCCATCACTTTTTGGTGGTGCAGTAACCAGTTTTGGTATCGAAGTGGTGTATCCCATAGTGATAAATCACCTCATGGCAATAATGGGCATGCAATAACGTCACATCAATTTGTTCGTTTTTCCTGCAGCTGATTATTTCTAAGATGTGTGACACAGGAAAGAAAGGAGTGAAGGTACCAAGGTGCCTTTCTCACTTGGCTCTTTCTGTGGCAGCATGGAGAATCAGAGATGAAGGAGCAGGACAATGAACTGGAAGTCCTTTGCATTTGGTTGTTTTTCAGAGGAGATTTGCAGCATGATAAGGGACTGTGTGTGAAGTAGCTCCTGAAGCTGGGTCAGACAGAGGGTGTACCAAGGTGGCAACATTACAGATGTTGAAGGACTGGGGGTTTGTTCCTGTTTCTGCCATTAGCCCATTCTCTGGACTCAAACAGGTCTGCTGTCTTATTTCTTCATTCCTCCCATCCCATCCAACATGTGCAATCAACCTGCCTTTCTAAAGCTTGCCTAGTATAGGACCTAAGTATAAAGGCAGTGCTACTAGTAGGGCACAAGTAAAGACAAGGTTATTCCCCTGTTCTGGGGCATGTGTGGGACTAAAATTCTAGTACCTGAGGGCTTTTTCAGAGGCTTGTCTTTAACACACTAAATCCTTCCAGGGCATGATCTTAGATAAGAGGGACAATTGCTCATGTCCCTTGTCAAAATTCAGATCCTGTCTTGGTGTTTCTCTTCTCCGTTGCATGGGGTTTGGACTTGAGGATCTGTTTCCAATTTTGGCTGCCTTTCCCTTCTGTTTGTCGGACAGTGGTTCCCAAAAGGCAAGCTGACTTCAGCTTGTTTGGGGAGTTTGTAGCACGTCACAGGTTTCACTTTGTTTTTGGCTAACCGGGTTTCATGTATTAATGGGTCCCACAAGTTTCTCATTGAGGAGACAAGCTTTTTTTCAAGGCCCATCAGTGCTTAGTTTAAGTGATCCCCTTTCAAAAAAACCACAGACATAATTTCTGAAGCCCAACTGCATTCATTAATAATATGCTTGTAATTCCTGGGAGTGAATGGAGCTAAAAAGGGGGTTAAAGACTGCAAGAAAATGTAATCTTTAATAAATAGTGCTAATACCTGTGCTGTAATTGTCCAATCTGTTCAGATCAAGAGAAATTCTGAGAAATTAATGCAAGTGAGGGCACTTTGACCATATCATCATCTGTTTGAGCAGACTGAATATGCTATTCATCTAGAAGATATTCTGTCCTGACACCATGATGTCTGTCACCTCTTCCTCTCCCTTTGTCCTGGTTGCTTCCAAAATCCTGCTTCCCAAAGTGGAAACCCCCGTAGTGCATATGCGCTGCAATATTCTGGCATCTGTGCTAGTGACATAGTTACACGGAGCAATAACTAGATCTCGGTGTTGGCATTAAGACGGCCTTAAAATCTAATCTCAAACTGCTTATCCTGTATTTGTTGTACTATCTGTATTGTTGCTAAGCACCCTCCTTTGCCTGTACTCATTAAAACTTCAAGCATTAATATCAGAGAATGGCAAACTGCTAGGATATAGGTCCCCGGTGAAAAGACCTAGATATAATCCATACTTGGGGGGGCGAGGGGGAAGAGGGAGGGGATGGAACTGTTAAAGCTGACATTCAGCATTGATGGGAGCTGTGCATGCACTTCCCTTCACCCCATACTGTATTGCAAACAGACTGGCGTAGGAGAAGAGCATTGTCCCCTGGAATGGCATAGGGCTTTCATCTGAAATCTTTGAACTCTTGCAGCGGAACAGTAATGAAATGTAAAAGCAGTGAGTGAAAAAAGCTCCAAATAGAAATTCAGGAGAATAATATATATAAGGGCAGAGGGCTCTTTAATTTGACATACAAATGCATAACACTTCACGGGCTGGTAGCTCAAGCCAGACAAGTTCTGACTACAGATAAGCTGCATATTTTTAATGCCAGAGAGTTCACCTGAGGATATGGCAGATTCTCCACCACCTGAAGTCTGTAAAACCCACAGTCTAGTTCACCTGAAGGTATGACTGTAATGCTACACCTTGTTTTATACAAAGCTCCTTCTGTCTTTAAAAGTATATGGCTACAATCTATGGCTACCATAAATCTAAAAGATTAGTTCCCAGCATTTACTTACATCTGCTTTGATTTGCCTCTGCATGAACGTCTGCTTTTTATTTTTCAATGGCTACGAGCAATGCTTAAAGAATTGAAGGTCACCAAGCCAGGAGCACTGATCACAGGGCGCTCATGTTCAGTGGTGGAGTCTCTGAGATGGCAAAACAAAAAAGAAAAAAAGAAATGGCTGTTGCTATTCTCCTCATGCTTTTTGGAGTCAGCAGCAGATATCCAGGCTCAAAAATGGTCTTGAATTCTGATCCTGAAAATGATCCTGAATTCACTTTAAGTGGAGGTTAGCACCCACCATTTTTCCAAGTCTTCGAAAAGTCTTGTGGTTGATCAATCAAATATGTTACATATTTGCAGACATCAAAGGAAACACAACTTTACAGATGACCAGCAAACAAAAGACACTGCAGCTAGTGTCCTACATAGAATACCAACAAATTTGATATCTGAGAGTGCTACCTTCTGAACATGTAGTTGTTGGGAATCTGTTCACAGATGTTTTCTATGTGTTCCCTAGTCCAGGAGGGCATCGATCCAAAAGGCTGTCATCACTGAGAGAGGTCACTGTTCCTGCTAGCTGGACGGACCCCAATGCCACCTGCCATTCTGCCTTCCTCTGCTCTGTAGCCTCATCTCAGAACTTGACAGTCCAACTTCAGAAATGACGATTTTCAGGTGATGCAACACTGAGTCACTGCAAGATATTCAGGCCTGCCATGAATCCATGGGATCAATAGGTTTAATTACCATTGCCTGCATACAATCAGTCACTGTCAGAGGCGCCAGATTCAGCTGAAGATGTTTCCCTATGCTTGGGCAATGGTACCACGGGAGAAACAAAGAATCTATCATGAGCAAGTGCCATATCGTTCAGCACATCACATTGCAATGAAAGCCTAAGTAGCATATCTAACGAAGATCACTCTAAGCCATACAAAGACAGGTTTTTAATTTGTCAGACTGTTCTTCCCATGAACCAAGAGATAGGTAGTAAATGGTAGTAAATAAACATTACACCCAAGTCATGGATTTTTTATGTTTGTTAAAGAACTCAGTGGTCATCAGGAAGATTTTTATTTATCTGCCACCCTAGGGAAACTATAAAATGTGTTGCCATTCTCACTGCCATGCAAACAAGCATTCCCTGAATAGTTCAGGCAGCAAGAAAATAGTAAGAGGGGAAGAGACTGATGCCACGAGCAAAGCCCAGATGGAATAGCCCACACTGAGTACTTGTACTGAGTCTCATGGGGTTTTGTGAGACTTAAGTGTCTGACAGAGCCAGCCTGGAGCTCAGTGCTGCCGAGACTCCCAAAGAGATGCCACGTCCACTCATTTGGTGCATGAACTTTATGAGTACTTGCACTCAGTAGGATGCAGTGACTCTCCCATCAAAGGTATTGGTTCAGCTGGGGTCAGGCCATTAGCACAAAGTTATGTCTGAAGAGAAATCTTCCCAGTACTTTGCAAGTTTCACTGTTGAAAAGTTCAGACTAAAACTTCTTCCTGTAACGCAAGCTGCTTTTTTTTTCCCCCCCATTCCCCAGAGACTTAGAAAACAGGTTATTGTTTTCATGTTTGCAATAAGATTTTCGCCTACATGAAGCTCGTTGAAGAGCTTCTTATGAGACTCATTAAAGTTAAACACGCACCGAGCCTGTCAACCTTTCTGCTCTGGCCACGTTTTCCACACCTCTGGTAGTGCTCTTCTCCTCCGAACTATTGCTACACATCTTTACTGAGCAGTCACATTCAAAACTGAACAAAATACGGCATCTGAAGTCTTTCTAGTGCCAAAGAAAGAACTACTGCACATCTTGAAAGTTATAACCCTCCTCGTTCATTCTTGTATGGTGGTGACTTCTCTTTTTTCACAAACAATCCAACTGGTCATTTACTGTGATACCACATTTTTCTATGGAGCTGTTATTGGCAAATTTTGGCATTAGTGTATCTGTATAAGCTGAAGTTTTTAACCTTGCACTTGTCCCTGAGGAATTTCAGCTTTCCTCCTCCCACCCTACGCAGGTTATACAATTCTTCAACATAATTCTGAATTCCAATCCTCTCCTCCTGTGCTTCCAATGCCTCCGAGCTTTATGCCATCTGAAAATTTAATAACCAAACTCTCTTTTCTATCATCTAATTCATTAGTGAAAACACATGCCAGGATTTGATCCAGAACAGACCTGGCTGAACTCCACTTTCTACATCCTTCCACTCTGACAAAGCACCACGGATAACATTTCCAATACAATATCAAACCAGCTTTGCACCCAATCGATCATTCTCTCATCTAGACCATGCTGCTGCAGCTTGCTTATGAGAATGTCACATGCAACCATTTTGAAAACTGTAGCAACGGTAAGATTGGTGACAGCTACTATTCCTTTGTTCTAAAAACCTGTTACATTGCTAAAATTGGAGGTTAGATCAGTTCAACACAATTTATTCTTGACAAATCCACATAGGCTACTTGTCCTTGCTGCTACATGAAGCAGCTGCTGCTGTGACTTGTTATCTTCTAGGTGTTTAAGAAATCTGCATTTGTTTCAGAATTTTTACAAGGTTTGAAGGCAGGTGAGGCTTTTTTCCCATCCCCCTCCCCCAACAAAAACAACAAACAAAGGGAAAAAAAAGCTTTTTAGCTTAGGGTATATATATTCCTTATAGCTACCATGTCTTTTTGGTTTGTACAGGCCTGGTGCTGTGTGAAACAATTATCTTTAATGCAACAGCCACTTGCTGCTTCAGCCTCAGGAGAAAGGTTCAGGGCTGATTGAGGACCAGGACTCCAGTAAAGCTCATAAGAGCACAAGCACATCCAGGCTGGAAGGATTTGGTAGGTTCTGTACCACGTCATGGCCAGTCCTGATGTGCCCTGGGTGGTCCCATGGTGGTAGCGGAAGACTACAGCTCGGCTTGCAGCTTGGGAAATGCAGCTCAGAAACCTGTGGGAAAACATTCACTTCCCTTTCTCTACTTGGGTGCTGTGCAGAGGACTTCAGCCTGGTCATGGTTCAGGGAAGAGACAGTAACTGGGAAGGGGAAATGGCACAAATCTCGAGGTACCCAACCCATTTCGGTCTTGTTTTGTCAGCCGGGAGCTCTCCTTGCTTTTTCTTGCTGCGTCCTATTTTGAAATAGATGTCCTTAGTCCTATTTCTTAGACTCAGAATGGGCCTGAGTAGCATGCAATTTCTAAGACGGCAGAAGGAAACTGTCAGTTTTGATCCTGCAATAACTAGCTTCAGTAGCTCACAGTACGTGTCTGTGTTTGTTCCCTGGGCAGCTATGTCAACTAGAAGATATCTGCACCCTTCAACTTGTAAAAAGGGTGTTTCAGATCAGCCCAGACGTCTTCTTTTGATTTAGATGAAAGGAGGATTCCTTTTTGTTCTCAACAGTACCACTGGCTGTTAGGACTCTGCCCTTTGCATTGGGTCTGTATGTTCACGGAACAAATAGGCAAAAAAAAAGGTTAGCACACATAGGCTAAATATCTGCCAGACTGAGTGCTTCTGCATAATTTTAATTCTCAAACATAAAATGCTGGTGCACTTCAGCTATTTCTAAATATCCACACAGCAGTAACAGTATGGTTCTCTATCTGGTTACTGTTTGCAGTTTCCTTTTCAGAGGTAAAGCAGCCCTTATCCAGACTGCATAACTGTGATTTGTTCCTAGAGCACTAAAAAGCCTAAGTTATCACTTATTCCTAATTTTTTTTGCAGCTGTGAGGTTCAAGCACTTTAGTCACGCCCTTGATTCCCTCTTCTAGTATTTGCTGGTGTCAGGGTTTGCACAACTGGGAAGAGTTGCATGGCTTACAGTATATAGGACTGAGAGACAGAGCTTCTCTGTAGAACCCTTTTTCAGCTAATGTCTCTTAAAAGGTTACCTGCCCTTCCAAGAAGTTAGATCTGATGACCCTGCTTGCTCCTTCCAGCTCTGTCATCTTAATTGTCTCTTTGCTTATTAGACGGTGTTGCTTGTTGGGAACATGTTTAACTGACGCTCTGTATATCTAGACTGTTTCTGTTCGAAATGTTCAGGTTATTTTTCTTGAGCTTTTTGTACTGTTGTTTATACTGCACAGGCTGACATCAGTTCTGCACAGTTCTGACACATGCTGCGCTGCCATATACACAGGGAATTTTTTTTTGTTTCCTAGAAAACTTTTGACGATCTAACTGAAGGAAACGAGAAAAGAAAATGAAAGAAGTTACATTATGCCATGGGTATGTGTACATGTGGATGCTGGTCCAGAGGAGGGACACAAAAATGATCAGAGGGATGGAACACCTCTCCTATGAGGACAAGCTGAGAGAGTTGGAAATGTTCAGCCTGGAGAACAGAAGGCTCCAGGGAGACCTTATTGCAGCCTTCCAGTACTTAAAGGGGGCTTATAAGAAAGATGGGGACAGACTTTTTAGCAGGGCCTGTAGTGATAGGACAAGGGGCAACGGTTTTAAACTAAAAGAGGGGAGATTTAGACTAGATAGAAGGAAGAAATTTTTCACAGTGAGGGTGGTGAAACGCTGGCCCAGGTTGCCCAGAGAGGTGGTAGATGCCCCATCCCTGGAAACATTGCAGGTCAGGTTGGATGGGGCTCTGAGCAACCTAGTTGAAGATGTCCCTGCTCACTGCAGGGGGTTGGACTGGATGGCCTTAGATGGTCCCTTTCAACCCAAAGGTTCTATGATTCTATGATCATTCAGGAGTCAGCAAAGACTGCTTCCCTCTTATCTCCAGGACAGATTGCAGTCATCGGTCTCTGGCACTGATTGCAAAGAGCTCCTCAGGCAAACGGTCTCAAACCGATTCCCACGGAGGACCCCTCCATGAGGCAGTAGTGTTGTGTATTGCCAGCCTTGTTGCTGCTTCTTGGAGAAGAAAGGAGGACCAGAGGGACTCTGGAGCAAAGCTGCTCACTCTGCTCCAGAGGCAGAGGCCTGCAGGCCCAACCTACTAGAGCTGATGGGTGTTTCCTTGAATGAGATGCTCTAAGGTACAAACTGCTCTCTGGGTGGGGTTGCCTGCGTATTTTCTGAACACACTTGCCAGCAGTGTTCTGCAGGCATCTCCTAACAAACGGGTCCTGGCTTGACACCACAGCTGGGGAACTGTTACAGTGATAGGCTGCAGTAAGCTCACAAATTTAATTATCTACCACAGAGGAATCAACCATCTCAGCTATGGATCCCTGCCCTTCACTCGAATCTGCAGCCAGAGAAGTTTAAAACAAGTCTTCAAACACTGATGCCAAAAAAGTTTTGAGGTGATAGGGTGGTATTAATTGCACACTGTGGTGCTCACTGGCCATTTCTCTATATGATGGTCTATGCCTGTGATCTTCTGGTCAGTGGATATGGCTGAACTAGTTCGTCTCTCCTGGCTACACACCTGGAAAAAAATTTGGAGGGTTTAACCTGCTGGAAATGGTGCCTGGAAGCACCATTCTTGTAGCACTAGTCTGTTGTATGCACCCTGAGCATGAAGGTCAGAGATGGATTTGCCTATACATTTTCCTCAAAGAGAGGCTCCTCAACCTCCAAAATTCCCAACAGAGCTTAGACCCTTAAAAGCTGGGTTGTATTACAACAGGAACGAGGGCACTAATAATTTTAAACCCAAGAAAGCTCAGAGTGGGAGAGAACAAATTAAAATTGGTTTATAAACACAGTTCTGCACTCTTTATTTGAGATTTGTTGTCTCTCCAGTAATCTTTCAGTAGGTTCTGGGATTGCAAAATACTGCCCATGGTACCCTCTGGGGTAGTTTCTTTTCATCCCTTATGAGTCCTGGCTGCCTGTCTCTGGAAGAAGAGCCATACCGGTTCAGATCAAGGGTTATCTTAGACCGTATGTGCAGTATTCTCGCTCTAATTAGGGACATAAAAAGTAGGCTAAGGAAAAATAAGAATAAACAAAAAACTTTTAATACTACCCTTTAATGTTTTGCCAGTTTCTAAGTATTTACGGTTCAGGAGAGACCTTAACCTGATGTAGCTTCTCTGCTCAGCAGATAATCCCACGATCTCTCTTCCAAACACCGGTCCAGTCTTCTTTGATTCCACACAGTCTTCATGCATCCACACCATCTTTGTCACGGAGTTTCCCAGGTCTACAGCCCATTTCGTACAGAATCGTCTCCTTCTGAGGCCTCCAGTGGCCTCACTCCATGGTGCTCTGAACAATCAGGCCCCATCCACCCTCTTTTTGTTGCTTCTGAGGTATGGGCACCTTCTACCTCCTGCCCATGCCACAGCCTCCGTCCTGGACGTGTTTTTTCTCTGATCATTCCACGTGTCATCTCGAAAGCTTTTATTTCCTGGACATGTTTAGTTATTCTAAGGAGGACACAAGCTTTTCCCAGCTTGATGGTTGTAGCATCACCAGCAAAAGGAAAACAGGCAGCCTCCATTCTTGCCGCTCAGCCATAGCCTTTGAAAGGAAAACACATAAACAACAGGTAAAACACATATGACTGGTCTCACTGAGTATATATTGTGGTTTAAGGGATCCCTTCTTTTTTTTTTCCAGCCCACTCCACTCCAGAATTTTTTTCTTTGCTCAAAAAATTACACTTCTTTTTTAATTAAAAAAGAACAAAGAGTTTTTGAGCTAATATGTTAATTAAAACCAAATGTGTTTGGGGCTGATTTGCAAAGACTGTGTGGGATAAAGAACATTCAGGTAATACTAAAAGGAAAAGATGCGGAGTCATCTAGTGTGAAAATGCAAGCTAGAGCTATAGTAAAGACTGCTTTAGTTCCACTCACTTCTGTACAACTGCAGCAATTTACTGCACTTGACCTTTAGGATGAGATTTATAAAGGAAATGTTTGATATTCTGCTCTGTTTGCAAGAAATCTATGAGGCAGAGAAGCAACATTGCCTTCTTTTCCAGACTGTTCCCTGAATAATTTCTTTGATACACAGTTAGAATACAGAGACCTTGATTTCTTGCTCAACGGCCTCTTAGGAAGAGAGAGCCTGCCATTGAATACATTACATCTTACCAACACAAGTCCATACATTCGTGTTTTCAAATTCTTCCTTAAAGTCCTTCAAGAATTATACTGAGAATCAGCACAAATCTATTCTTTAGGGAAAAATCTATGAAGCTTGTTAAAGTAGGTGGAAACCTCCATATCTTGGAGGTTAGTATTCTGGCTTTGCTTCCTCCAGCTCTTTGTGTGACTTGGGAATCAGTTCCAAATTTCATATGAAACTACTTCTACAGGAGTCCCATCATAAATGCACCATATAGTCTGCAGCAAAGAAATGGATCTTTTCTGCAGTGTTCACTGGTGAGTGGTGCTGGCTATATATGAAGTCATTACAAAGTATTTTCTATTAGTTATTCTGAACCCCAGAATTCTTTCAATAATGGATGAGAAAAACATTGATTTCATTTTTACCATATTCATTTTACTCTAGAACTTCAATATAAATATCCAGATATCTGCATATAGGCTTCCAGCATTATTTCTGCCTTCTTTAAAGACATAATAGGAATTACATTTCTGAGATCTTTAACCCCTGAGCTTTGCAGGGCCATCACTGTATTAGAATGGTATAAAATATCTACACAATATCTAACCATGAACCATCAGATGAAGCTCCCATACTGGAAACCGCACTAAGAGACTGCTGCAAAGCTGCACATACAAGGTTTTAGGCAGTGTTTCAGGCAATGTTTCAGAACTAGCGTAAGTTGATAAGCAACTGATAAGATGGGAAAATTTTCAAGAAGGAGGCTCGCAAGGGTAGAATCCAGGTCTTTAAGAAATTGAGTTGCATTCTTGCAGTTAAGTGCATAATTCTGGAATGTCTTTGATACTGACCACTGTATGACCAATACTGATCTTTCCTACAGAATAACATTGTTCATTATTAACGAAGAACATGGTCTTTCCCTTTAATCCTCCCACTCGCTGTTGAGTGATGTTTACTGAGTAAATCACAAGTGCACGGGTTTTTTTTCCATTATTACTTTGGGTCTTGCCTTTCATTCCTTGCCTACTTGACAATTAATGCAGTCCATGAGGCCAAGTGAAACCATTCCTAACCCAGGCAGCAGAGTTTTAGACTGGCTTTTGTAACGTCTGCTGAAGCGTGCTAACTTTTGTAAATGAATAGCTTGTCCAAAATGGTGTCCAAAATGAAAATGAGATTTCACAAGACCAGGCATGCTTGTGCCTCTCTACTGCTGCTTTCATTTTTCCTGATGCAAGTGAATTTTGTGCAGTTTTCAGTACATAATATATTGTTAATGCATAAACTTGCTACATATAACGGTGCTAGAGATAGCAGCAGGGATCAAGAGCTAGAGTATTTTTGTGCGGAGAAATTTTATAAATGAAAAGTGCCATGAAAATGCAAGGCATGAATACATTATGGCCTACTCAGCTTTCAAAGCTGTCTAAGAGCTCAGTAAATGTAATTACTTCAGTCACGTGCTTTCTCCATGCCACGTTAACAGAACAGAAGGAAGGCATAAAGTATAGTGACTGATAAACTCCTTTGGCCCAGGTTTCATTCATTCATTCACATTTGGAAAAGAAAATGCCTACTGAAGTACTTTTTGCTGCCTTTATGGTGAAGTTATTAAGAACCAGGCTGGAATTATCATAGTAGTAAGTATTCTGGGGCATTATGTATCTGGTTCAATAGGTGAAGAGAGAAGCTCACCCCTTGCCTCCAGAAATTAATATCAGCTTAGTACAAGACTATGGTCAATGAGCATTCAGGTTCACACTTGTCTGCCTGGGCTAATCCTAAGGGATTTGAGAAAAGAGTAAGTGAAGAAAAGACACTGAATTGTACAGGTCAGATTGGTGTTCAGTCTCTGCTTACTGGACCAAGGCTTGACAAGTCATCAGGTAATGTGGTAGAGAACAAGTCCAACACAAGTGTCACAGGATATTTGTCTTTACTAAAGGAGACGAGTGACATGCTGAATTAGAGACAGAGGAAGACAAGGCTGATAATACATAAGCTGCTTGATTTAGCTGCTCACTCAACTATTAAAGGTCTCTCAGGCTAGACTAAATTCAGTGTGCTGGCCCACAATAACATCTCACTGTACAGAGATTTTTCTGGCTGCTGACTGTTTTTATCGAGATCTCTGGAACAACTGAAAAAAGAGCAAAGTCAGTGAGATTGCATGTAAGTTATTGAAAAACCTTTAATCCTTATGGTTAGCAGCAGTAGTTTCTGTCTATGTTTTTTGTAACAGCTGCAGAAGTTGTCCAGGAGCACCACAAAGTGTTTTCAGAAAAAGATTGCTTTTATTCTGTTGACAGTCGTCTTTTTATAGTTGGCAAATATTTCCACAGTGCAGGTTTATGAGCACTCTATAGGCTTTGGTATCATGACTCAAGCTTAAGCCAATTATAGCCATGGAGCAGGTTGTATGTGAGGCTTTTTTTGCTGGGAGGAGCTATAGAGGATCCAATAGTTACAGTCTTCTCAAAAACATAGTTGCCAGCTATAAGGTCCAAAATGAAGAAAAAATTGTGTAATGCCTTAAAAAGTCAAGCTTAATAATTTGCTTTGCCAATGAATGAAAAAAAAAAAAAATATGTCAAGTGCCCAAAAGCTGCAAGTCCCCTTGCTTCAATATATTTAATGATAACGATGAAGAAATCGATCTCAAGCAGAAAGTCAACAGTCTGCACCTCAAATTGTGGGTACTTGCTGACTGTAATCATTTCTGAATATTCAGCTGTCTTTGTGTTCTGTCCTGTGGGATACCTTACTCAGAGTACCATAATATTGTTGAACAGATCTGGAGAACAATGACATTCAACATTGTGTGCTTCCTTGGATGCAAAACAATGCTACACCTGTGTGTTAGTCAAACATTTCGGGGGGGACGACTGAGCCCTAAAACTTAGGCAATGTAGAAAAGATCTTTTTCAAAGCTGGGACGAGAAGAAGAATGTGAGCTTTCAATGCCTCTCTCAGAAATTTCAGGGGTTTACCTGCTATCCCTAATAGTGCAGTGAGTATCAGGTCTTCTTTTCCCAAAGAGGATAAGCTGCCCCCGCATCTTCTGTCATTCAGATCAGTCCATCATTTACTACACGTGAACTGTCAGGTTAGATCTT
>NW_010516216.1:29924-41052 GCF_000687285.1 Phaethon lepturus
CTTATCCCTTGAGCCCCAGACAAGCACACACTGGGAGTGTTCAGTACATACAGGAGGGAATTTGAACAATTGGCCACAGAAAGTGTCACTGACATCTCATGGGACTCTGTATCTGTCTGAGATGGATTACAAGATCCTTTCAGAGTAGAGATGATAAGGGAAAACACGGAGAATCATGGCAATATTTGAAATGTGTATCTTGCACATGTCTTGCACTCTATCTAATATGCCCACTTCTTTGGGAAACATGGGGCTATTTATTCATGTTGAAATAAAGCCAAAATATAGAGTCATATTAATAAATGGAAGAAGCTTTTTTAGGGTTTTTTATTTTTTTAGATATATTTTTTAGATATGTAAAACTTGTGGCAGTTTGCCAAGGGCAAGACAAAGTGTTTGACAACCTGTAGTATATCCGGATACAGGGGTTTATTTAAGAACCAAGGAGACATGAGTTTTTACTCTACTTGATTATCTCAGGTTAACTCACGCACTTTGCCACACAGTGTTTGCATTCATCAGGATTCACCTTCCCTTCCCTGCAGGGAGGTCACTCGTGGCCTGGGACATTTGGGAAGAAAGGCACGTTCGTCTGCACTGTGCTGCTACTCATGGTTACAACTCTTGGGTGTCACTGGTGACACTGCTGCATGTCCCCTTGGACTTGCCTCTGTGCATTTGCCCCATCTCCAGGTCCTGCCCCCACTTTCATGATGTTTTGTCCAGACAGGATCTTTACCTTCTGCTTTCCAGGACCCATTTCTTCTCAAAATCTCTTCTTCTTTTCAAGTATATGTCTCCTCTTCTTTCCGGACTGAGAGCCCACGGTTTTCCCAGTCTAAATAGTCTAAGTACAGAAGCAGAGTAAGTGATCAGCATCCTCCATGGTGGTCTATTTTCATGTCTCTTTACTGATAAGGAGATTTAGGACATGTCATTTCTGTTTAGACCAGAAGCTATCAAAATTTACAGCCAGCCTCTACCCATTGCACCTAGCAGGGCTTCTGCTTGAGAGTTCAAAAGTTTGATTTCAGACATTTGCCACAAACACACATGCACCCAATTATCTCTGTACGTTGGCTTTCACTCTTTAAGCTATTTTTTTGCCTATGACAAAAAATGTATGGATCACTAGATGAGAATTGTTGCCATTCAGGATATTTAAGCAGTCTTAAATTGTTATCTCCAGAAGGCATCACTGGAGTTGGGTGATAGCATTTTTGAAGCTTCTGTCTATGGCTTAATAATGAAGTACCTCCACTTCCATCTTTTCATCTCAAAAACTGTTTAAATTTGGTACTTTCATAAGCCCAGCAGAGATCATTCAAAAGCAAACAGCCCTTACTCTTCTTACCTCCAGCATCTTTTTCTCCTTTTTTCTCATTTTAGTTGTCGGAGAGACAAATTATGATGGCTACTGTTTTGCCCAACACAGTTGTGCTTTCAGCTACAGAGCTGAGATCTCTGATCATAATGCACTCGTTGCCAGGAGATTGAGCCCAGAGGAGGTCCTGTTGCACACACACTTGGAGGGCAGAGAACTGGCGCAAAAGCAGAAATCTTTGCTGATTTTGACTTTGACTATAAGTTTCTGTAGGCAGGGCAGCATAGCATAGCATCTCTTTCATTTGTTATTTCCATCTATAGGAGTCTTGAAAATTACTAATTAGTAATGAACTTCAATGTATCATGTAAAAACTTTAGAATTTTTTTTAACTGACAGATAGCAATGATTGAGGGTGAGACATTTCTGGCGTGGAGTGGTTGGTCTCCCTGCCTTGCCCTCACTCTTCATTAGCAATGGAGGCTAAACTGTGTAATGTGAAAGTAAAGATTTCAAAGTTCATAGCTCAGCAGATGGTGAGTCACTCCTGAGCCAAGGGGAACGTCAATAAGAAAAGATGCGAGGTGATTAATTTCTGTAGAGAGATTCGGTGATTCATTATCAGGTCTTGTTGCATTTTAATTGAAAAGGTTAGAAAACCATATTTTGACCTAGCAATTAATAAGGAAAATAGCACATCATTGTTGAGTGGAAGGTCTTAGCTGAAACATTTACTAAGATCTTCTTGTAGCCATTAGCCATACATGACTTTCATGTCTTTTATTTGTATCTATGCACTGGTATTAAGGTGGGTCTTCTGCTAGGATTGCATTGGAAAGCTGTGGAACCACGGAACAAAACAGTGGTCTCTGACCTAGAAAGACACCATCAGCATAGAGCATGAAAAAAATTCTAAATGTGTACAGGTGATGGGGAAGTACAATGGGAAAAGAAGACACTGGAGATCACATGGAAATCTCTGAAAGAGGCAAGGATTTGAGAAGCAGTCATTTAGGTCACACAATGGTAACCTGCGAGGAGGTCAGATGAAATGAGTGGAAGTACACTGGCAGAACTAAGACTGACTTTTCATTTATTTAGGCAAGAAAAACAATTTTGGTTTTTTACCAATAAGAGATAAGAACAGAGAATAGAACTTGCTCTCCTTGAGAAGTCAGTGAAAACAGAGAGAAAGATAAAGATCTGTGTGGTGTTGGTTAAGGAAAAGGGTTTATTATCATAAGCTGAGGTAGTAGAGCCAGATAGGGTTAAGATTATGCAAGACTTACCCTCATTTCTATTACTTGAACTTTGCCAAACTTTAATTATCCTGGTTGAAATTTTTCTTGCTGGGTGTGTGCCTAGACTGAAGGGTGTGTTTGTGTCTCTGTGTGTTGTATTATTTCAGTCACTCTGAAGACTGGGAACTGAAGAAAGCATTTTTTTTTCCATGTGAAAGAAAAGACATAAGGCTTTTTTTTTTTTTTCCTCCGGAGGCTGTAATGCACAGAGTAGCTGAAAGTCCAGTTGCTGATAATGTTAGAGATGTGTCCTTTGCTGCTGGCTCACAGACATACAAGTTTGTAAGTCTTTTGGAAAATATGGTAGAAGCAAAAAGCTCTCAAGACATGGGTGCTCTTGAGCATGCTGCAGCTCCTCACAATATCCCCATATGCAGTGGTGTGACATGCACCTTCCATAGATTGGGCAAGACCTTATCTTCATTGACTCCAGATTATGAAAAGACCTAAGGTCTTTCTGAGTGTCAGCATGCACATTAGTTATGTGTATATTCATACAAGTAAGTGTTAACACATACAACAGGCTCCAGAGAAACCTAGAGGAGGGTAGAGTTACCCAACAGTGACAAGAAATTAACTGTTCTCTAGGCTTTATTGACTGATTCACCAAATGTCTGTTGACTTAATGGAAGCTTGGACACCTACATGTAGACATCTAGGTTTAGATACTTGAATTTGCAATTGAAACCCATCCCTCCCACCTCTGGTAAACTGGAGCTAAAGGGTGTTGACAGAAGAGGGTGTTGACAGAGAATGAGTGTTGACAGCAGAAAGTCTATCATTTGTGTTCACAGCTGTTTCTTGGTGGCACCACGACGGAGGAGAAGAGATTCTGGCGAGGGGGGACAGAGCAGATTGAAATAGAGCTAGTAGGAAAGATTTCACCTGATTGCAGGAAACTATTTCCTGGGCAGGAGGATGTGAGCAGCTTTATTCCATAAGAAAAGGCTCAGAGTGCCCTTGTATAACATGCAGCAGAACCAAATTCCTAGGCTTGAGAATATCTATGTCATAACCTCATTTCTTCAGAAAATGAGGGACAGAAGGGGGAGAAAATAACTTTTAGAATTGTTGTGGGTTTAATTAAAAATAAAACAAAAAGGCCATCAACAACAACAACAAAAAAACCCCCATCAAAAATCTTGACAAAACCTCTTGCACACTCTCCATAGCCACCCAACATGTATGCCTCCAGGTGCTCTCCGCTGGCAATGACCTTGTAGAGGGGTCATTTTACTGATCTGTGGTTGCTTATACATAGGCTGAAGTTTGGGTCAGAAGCTGGGAAAAGACACAGTTCTGAGCAAACCGTCCACCTATCTCTCCATCACGTTTACACCCAGAGGAAACCTTTGGTGCATCTACGTTTCCTTCTAAATCTTTTGAAAATAAACCAATTAATTCGATTAGCTAGTAATCAGATTACAAGCTAACTGTTCCAACACAGCAAGGTGTAAGCAAGTATTTTGCTGAAGTACAGCAAATCTAATCTAGCATTTCTGGAAGCCCTGCAGAGCTTACCCAAACTTTAACTTTTAGCTTGCAGGATACTTACAACAGTGTTTCAGACTGTCTGTGTCTCATCCTAAATGTAAGAAAGACACTGGGAATTGCTTCGACTTGTGTTTTTCGACTTGTGTTGTCACACAGATGGATTTTATAATTAGTATTTTGTAATGTCCAGGAGCCTTGGTCATGGATCAAGAACCCTCTTGCATTAGCAGCTGTACAAACACAGACACAATAAGCTCTCCATCCTTGTGGATAGCATCCCTTCCCCTCTAATAGAATGTAGTTTTGTTGAAGTCGTGTCAAATTCTGTTGTCAGCTACCCTGGTGTATACCTAAAGCCACTTCATTGTTATTTCAACATAAACCAAGAGCAGAGTCCACAGAAAGGGGTTTTTTCCTTCAAACTAAGTGCCCTTCACCGATGTAGAATTGCCGCCTACAGCAGAAACATATCGCTGAGCTCTGCCGCTTAGTCCGTCCGGCACTGGCAGTTAACAGACTGAACGCCAGCAGTGCCAGCCCGCAGCCTGTGGCTCGGGTGGATTAAACCAATTATCACTGTTCTTTCTGCTTTGTGCTCTCCCCGGACTTCCCAGGTCTTTCTGATTTTATATGTGATTTTATATGAACGTGATAGAGGTATGTTGTCTCTGTGTAAGAGAGGCGTGGAGATGCTCAGCATGGTGCAGGCCTTCTGCTTTCCGTTGTTAGTGTTGTTCAGATGGACCAGAGAGAGGTCCTGGTGCACTGGAAGCATGCGGAGGATGCCCTGTATGAGGTTTTCTGCCTCCCTCCCTCTTTCTAGACTTGATCATAACAGGTTGTTTGCCTGACTCTGAAGACTGAAGCACTCAGTGCTTTAAAGGTGTGTCTGTGCATGAGGAGGACGCCCCAGAAGATAAGACTGCACTTCTCAACGAGACAGGCAGGCTCAGGAGGTAATCCTGAAATCTCCTTTGGATGCTCCTGCCTCTTTGGATGTTCCTAAGGCCACGACCATGGTGGTGCTGCTGAATACGTGTGTGTAGTTTTTGAAGGAGGTTGATTTCTGTGAAGGCTGTAGATCTTCTTTCCACCTGTGATCTAGGAAAGCGGTGTTTACTAGCAGAGGCTGGGGAGGGCAACACAGTCTGTCACAGTATGTGCATAGCACTGGATAACCTCATCCTCTCCTGCTTCTGTTCCCTTCACTCTAGATGTTCAGTGGGCAGAAAAATCTTCCCTGGAACACTAGTCTGGGTATCACACTCCATCCGTATCCCAGCACAGGTCTGAGGTAGCCCCGCAGTACAAGGACACCTTGCACGACAGAATGGTTTGGGGTCCATCAACATGGGGCTGATGAACTTCTCCATAACAAGCATGCCCCTGTTTGTGAATATGTTTCTTAAAAAAAACAGATCAACCTTCTGGGAACTGGCAAGTCCTTGATAAATACTACCAGTTATGTTGGATAAACTCAGACCCAAATGGGACAGACTTTTCATTTATTATTTTTTTCCCCATATATCTTGGCAATATATTTATTCTATTACTACTGTGAATAGCACAATTTTTCTTTCACTTGACATACCACGTTGTGCTTGGAGACCTCCAGAGGAAGTGCAGACAGCTATTGCCACAGAATGTGCCAAAAAAGAAGGGTATCTGCTCTTTTCTAGGCCTCACCTTGCCTTTCATGTCTGCTCATATTTTACTTGGATATTACTAGTTACTTCCCTCTCCTCTCCTCTCCTCTCCTCTCCTCTCCTCTCCTCTCCTCTCCTCTCCTCTAATCTTTTCAGATACCTTTTGTATTCATTTTGCCCATCATTTTTCTATTGCTTTTTTCTTTCCCTGTTTTTAGTAGATCTCTCCTCTCTCCTCTCTCCTCTCTCCTCTCCCCTCCTCTCCCCTCCCCTCCCCTCCTCTCCTCTCCTCTCCTCTCCCTGATATGTAGTCATTGCTTGCCCTACCTTTCAGAGAATAACATACAAAAATCAGGCAGTAAATTAATTTTAAAATTTAGCTTTTACCTTTATTGTTGGTCTTATATGACCCTGTTTTTCCATCTATTACATTCTTTATCCACTGTGAAATAACTGCGCTCCATTATAGAGTGTTGTTGATGTTATTTTATGTTTTCAAGATACACTCAATGTCAGATCCAACCAGGCCGACTAAGTTTAATGAACAGGGTTAGGTTTCTTTCTCTTTAGTACAGTCAGCTTCTTAGCTTTTCTAAATAGTCTGACAAAGAAGGAATTCTAATGAATATAAATTTGTCTTAACACTATCATCAGATGTCCCTGGGATAATTTCCATGTGTCCTAAGACAGACATGCTGAAAATCGTATGGTGGATCAATTATTTGATGCAGGATCTTTTATGTACTCTCTATAGCTGGTTTAAATACTAGTATTTGAACAAAAACAAAGCTGGCAGAAGTATTCTGAAGCCTAAAAAAATACCTGCCTTGTATGATAAATTCCATTGAATGATATTTGGGTCCTGTTTCTTTTACAAATAAAAGAACAATAAGGAGCCCAGGACTCTGCCTTGTTTTTACTGAATAGATGAATATTTTTGCACTGGTTTGTACATGACCAGTTTATACAAAATGTTCTAGTATTCTACTGTATCTTCATTTCATACCTTCAAGGCATCTGTTCTGTAAGCGTTCAGTTGTACAACCTGTAGCTGGACTAGAGTGTATTAAGGCATTTATCAATGTTCCACAGGTCTGATGTCTTAAGGCCTTCAGTAAATAGATCCAGTCATGTTTGTAGGTGCATTTAGCTGGGAAAACCAAGAAGGTCACTCTTCCAGGTCTCCAACACGATGGTCTTCTAGAGCTTGCTGGATACGGTTGAATGAAGTATTCTAACATCGGTGAATCCCTGTGATTGAACATGAGCTGTACCAGGTCTTCCAGAAACAATAACACAAACATTTTTGTGAAAAAACAGAACATGCATGAATATTCAACCTACATTTGTGCTATGTCTCTTTGCCCTGTAAATAGCAAACTGAGGGCTCATACCAAACACAGATCTCACCACAGCATGAGAACTAGCGTGTGGCACCTCTGAAAACTTAATATTATTTTTTTCACAGAAAAATTATTTTGTCAGATAATATCCAGTGGTTAGATCAAGGATTGGAGGCTTGTTTTAGATCTGGTCCTAAGTACCATCTACACTACAGCATGACCTCAAGGATATGTCTTCATTCCAGCTCCTTTTCCTAGATAAAAGGTAGAATATCATATACTGATGCAATAAGCCTGTCGCGGTCCGAAAAGGAGTCGTTTAGGATGACCTCCTTCCCCGTGAGACCAACGACCAACTTCGTGATCCCCCTGGACTGAATTAAGGTGAAACGACACCAGCCAACCAATTTAACAATTTAATAACACACAATGCAAGGCATGAGGTTACATAAATGACTCAATGGCAACTACTCTAACTAAATAATTCAACTAAACAAACAAGTCCCCTCGAGCACATCTTTTACACTTCGACAAAGAGAGGGGAGAGAAAGAGAGAGAGAGAGAGAGAGAAAGACAGCAAAGAAGATATCACCACCCGTGGATCCAGCTGCGTCCCGTTGGTCCTCTTGATGCTCCTTGGTGGTGGGGGTCCCCCCTTTTTTGCTTCTGATGGTGTTCCTTTTTATACAGTCCTAGTCCCACAATCTCTGTCTGCATGCATATGCAACAGGCTGGTTCAATCAGGCAATGGCACCTCTTGGTGTCTCCTCCTGGTATTCAACCAGGCAAAGGCACCTTATCTCGGTCTTTTCTGGGGTCCACCCCGTACTGAGGCATGTTCAAGCTTTTGTACCAAAAAAAAAGGTGTGAGTTCCTCGGAACCGTGAAATGTTTCAGACAGAAACCGCATATTGGTCCGCCACAAAGCCCTGCTGTGACTTCATGTCTTTTACATGGCAGCAAAATGGGTGAGGAACTGCCTCATTTAGATTTTGTCATTAATCATTAAGACTTTTCAAGAGGATGTGCTACTTATAACTGAAATGTACTTCACATATACAGTATCTTGTAGTCATGTAAAGTAAAAGGTAAGTAAAAATGAATCAACAAAGTCTGTATTGCAGAGGATCAGGGGACTCAGGATTCATGCTGGACACTTCAACTTTACAGTTTCTACTTTCCAAATGACCACCTCTGTGAAAAAGGTGACAGAACAGGCAATGTCCTAGCAGAGCCCACTAAATTAAACTGTCATCTATTTAAAATTATTCTCCAATACATGAACCGTGACAGCTGAGGGCTCCAATTCATGATCTTTATAGATGGTAACATATTAAGCTGCTGTAAGACTGTGGCTTGGGGTTTTGAGTCTGATTTGAAGACCATTGTATGAAGCATTTTGGTGTGCCATAACCTGTTCTCTCAGAGGGAGATGGTAATATAATCCTGTGTCTGGCTTGCATGTAAGCTGCAGAACAAAGAAAAATGAATGAAGGAAACTGGTGGGGGTGTTAAAGCTATGCTACCAAGCTAGCTGGTGACCTTCTCAGCAGTAGCTTAATGACTTTGACGGCAATTTGCAGCTGATCGTCAAAATTTGAAGGTGAGACTTCAGCACAGAGCATCTGAAGGCTTTCCTCCAGGTATGGTAATTAGGGCATAATTAGAGCAATTTACAGAGGAAGCACGTACTGTTCTGTCCCTGGGAACATGGAGATCTCTCCTCCCCGTGCTACAGCTCAGCTGCACTTGTCAATGCAGGGGCTGGGCATCTCTTTGCTATTTCTTTCCTATTTATGACTAATTGTTTAGGAGAGACTGAGGCCTCTGCTGCACAGACAATCATCTATTGGGAGAATAGAAACATAAGAAATCTGGGATCAGGGGATTGGCATCTCTCAGCCACTCCTATTGCCAGGTGCTGAGCCCTTCCCTTGGATCTGTCTCAATGGGCAAGAGGCAGCAAGTTTTCCACCTGTGCCAGCATTAGGCTGTGTTAAACCATCTGATCACACTGTTTCCTGTAAATATATCAGTAAATAAGGGTTTCCAAGGGAAATCCAGATCAATAGTGTTAGCAGCTAAAACTGGAGGACCCCTTCCACCTCACCAAGTATAGCCTCCTAAAACTACTTAATTTTCCTCCTCTGAAGGTGTTTTTTTACCCTGCTCTTCTTCTCATGTGGGTCATCATGTCTGAAGACGATTCCTTGTATGTTTTCTGTATTACTTTGGTCTTGATAATAGAGCACATGTGTTTATTACTAGTCTGAAACTTTCATCTTCAAACTGATAAGATTTCCGTACTTCCAGCTGTGGAAGACCAGAGTTAAATCCCTGGTATTGGCTAAGAGAGTGAACCCTGTGTTTTCATTCACACTATAAACACTCACTTCTCTGAAAGTATTTTTGATCCTACACAATTCTGTTGGTAACTTGCTAAAATCCCTTTGGATACTCAGCAACAGGAGTAGCTCACTCCGCACCAAGAGTAGTTTGGGAATTTTGTTGAATGCTTTTTTGAGGAATAAATGGCTTTCACTGGAAAATCATTCTTTCTATCAAAGTTTTTCCTCATCTTCATATATAAGGCAAAAACTTTTTGGAATATATTTCAGGGCAGCTTGGAATAGATTATTCTTGCCTTTATTTAATTTTCATTTGAAAAAAAGTCACAAGTTTTCATTTTCCCTTCACCTCATCTTTTCATTTAAACTGAGTGAGCTGTCTTTTTATACTGCTTTCCCATTTCTGCCCTTGCAGGTCTTTTACCACCTATGCTATGCTGCTTTGTTTCAATCTATTTTAAAACTCCATTACTTCAATTTCTATGAGACTGAGAAAAATACTGGCATGACAGACATCATTAGCAAGTTTAGATCAGAACTACCTTTTCATAAGGGGATGTTGTAGACAGAAATATTCAGCTCCCTACATTCTTCAAAACAGGTATCACCTGAACATCATAAAAGGAAGTTATATAAGATGGCTTTCTTTCTCTAACATGTTGCTTTTTCAAATACGTAGCCCTGCCAGGCATGCTAAACAATGAAGCTGCACAGAACAGTATTGATTAGCATATCATTAGTTTCATAAGTGGAACCTGGGACTGTGTGTATGCTGTGGGTAAGCCTGGGGATGTTAATGACAGCTGTGAGCAAAATTAGGATGAAGGTCTACCACACTCAAACATCATCTCTCAGCAGTGGTGAAACAGTTCAGGTGTTCCTAGCTGGGTATAAATGGGAACCTGTACTGAACAGGATACAGGGTGGCAACCTGAATAAACCCTCTGTGTCTATCTGCAGTAGCGCCACTGAATTTAACGTACATCTCAAAGCTGACACCAGAATAGCTGAGATAGGAGCCACATGCATAAAACAGCTACCTGCATGCAGGTGACTTAGAATCACAGAATCATTAAGGTTGGAAAGAACCTTCAGGATCAACAAGTCCAACCATCAACCCAACACCACCATGCCCACTAAACCATGTCCCAAAGTGCCACATCCACATGTTGTTTGAACCCCTTCCATGATGGTGACTCCACCACCTCCCTGGGCAGCCTGTTCTAATGCTTCACCACTCTCTCGGTGAAGAAATTTTCCCTAATATGTGGTCTAAAACTCCCTTGGTGCAACTTGAGGCCATTTCCACTCCTTCTATTGCTAGTTACTTAGGAGAAGAGACCAACACCCACCTCACCACAACCCCCTTTCAGGTAGTTGTAGAGAGCGAGAAGGTCTCCCCTCAGCCTCCTCTTCTCCAGACTCAACAACCCCAGTTCCCTCAGCCGCTCCCCATACGACTTGTGCTCCAGACCCCTCACCAGCTTTGTTGCCCTTCTCTGGACACGCTCCAGCGCCTCAATGTCCTTCTTGTAGTGAGGGGCCCAACACTGAACACAGGATTCGAGGTGCGGCCTCACTAGGGCCGAGTACAGGGGCACAATCACTTCCCTACTCCTGCAGGCCACACTGTTTCTGACGAAGGCCAGGACACTGTTGGCCTTCTTGGCCA
>NW_010516217.1:0-267 GCF_000687285.1 Phaethon lepturus
GGCCGTGGTGGGTGAGGAGAGGCTCCGTTCCGTGCGTGTGCCCCGAAACCGGATGATGGAGCTGCGGTCGTGCTTAACCCGCTTCGTGTCGTGCTCTGCCCTTGCAGGCCCCTTCCCTCGGCCCCGGGCTGTACCCAGTGGGGTTGCTAGCGTCCCCTCTGCGGAGCCTCCAGAGCTGGCGTGGGGAACCAGCTTCTCTTGACTCTCCTCCCCGCCCCGGTCCGGCTTTTTTTTTTTTTTTTTTTTTTTTTATTTTTAAATAAGAAC
>NW_010516217.1:298-12708 GCF_000687285.1 Phaethon lepturus
TTTGCAATAAGAATGCTGCTATGTGTTGTTTACTTCTTTGTCTAACTTTCATGCTCTCGTGTGGCTTCTCTCCTACCACAGGAATTTCACAAGTTTTTGTATGTGGTGAACTTTTGGATGCAGATATAAAAATTAAAAGATCTCGAATAAATACTAAACAGTGGCTCCCAACAGACTGCATTAAGTACTGCATTCAGTGCTGCTTATGGATTCCTTTCTAGTGAAAGGTGATGTAAATCCTAGAGCCCATTCTGTGTGCTCAGTAAAATGCTGCTTATTTGTGTAAAATCTCTGGGTTTATACTTGCTGGTGCCTAGGAACCAAACGTATTTAGTAAGTAAGGTTTTACGGGTGGGAGTTGGAGGGGTTTTTCTTAAGGCCTAGAGTAACGCTTTATTAGTCACTTCCTCAGACAAATCGCAAAGGTTTTTGAATTTTTTTCTGGTTAATTATCGTCTCTAGCAAAGATTCAGTTGTTTTGAATGGGGCTTCTGAGGGTTGAAGAGCATTAACTAACTAAACTCTTCAGGACATGTGCATTATGTTTCTGTGCTGTTTTGTAGATGTTCCTGGTATCTCTTGAAGGTCACGTTAGGATCTTTTCCTCTTTCTATAGTATCATCTATGTCCTAATTATTATTGAACAATAATCCATTGTTCAATTCTATACCTGCTGCTTTCTTTTTTCCTTGTCCAGCCGCAGACAAACAATGCTGACTCTGCCAACGGAGTCCACAGTTGCAGTTGGAAAGACTGTTGTCTGTGTAAATCCTGAGGTTGCTGAATGATACCTTTCAGTGCTGGCATGTTTGCGCTTTTTTTTTTTAAATACCCTTTTTAACCATGTAGGTAGAACAGGTACTTATTAGCACTGCTGGTTAGCTGTTGATTTTGCCACTAACCTTGATTTGAGTGGAGAACCATACTATTTGTAAAATGCTGTATTTTATCTTCTTAAACTACATGCTTCAACTCTATTTTCTAGTACCATAGATTTATTAGATCCTACCTCAGAATTTAAAGAAACTTGCATGTAGCTTATGCTTTATGTTGTACAACAAAAATCAGCTTCTAACTTTAGGTGCGGTTCCATGACATTTATACTATTTAAATACAAAGCTGCTCTAGTTAAATCTTCTAAAATAAGCTTAACTGGGTTGTTGCAAGACTTTTTCCATAAAATCTGAACTTGAAACCACATGGAATGTCCTTTTAACATCTAATGTTCTGTGGTAGTTGATTAGATCACACGCATGTAATTTTTTGTATATGAAGGGCAGTAAAAAGTATGAAACAACTGATTTTTAAAAGGTTAAGTTTGGTAAGTATTAGGTATTATCTTATTATGGGTAAGTATAAAAATGCAAAGAATGTTCTGAAGGGATTTAAGGAATTCAAAATGTCTTTCACTTTGGAAATGAACTCCACCTGCCTTAATTTTCACTATCAACCCAATCCTTTTAAAAACAGAAAAAAACACTTGGAAAGGTTAAAATAATCAAAATTAACTGTGTACAGTAGAAAACTGAAGTTACCTCTCTTTTTCCATCATTCAGTAGTTAAAATTCCTGCTATTTATGTTCAGACAAGACCAGCCAATTTAGTTAAAGAAAATCCATGTAAATGCTAATTATGGTTCTGTGTATAAATGTTTTGAGTCTTTTTAATGGGAAAGTCAACCAAGTTCTTAATTATCAACAAATTCATGATGTTGATGATTCTTTCTTCCCATCTTAAAAGTTTTATTTGGTATCGATGAAGGAGTGAGTGCATTTATCCTAAAATACTCTTCTGCAGAAAGAGAGCAGGCAAAGCTTCTTGGTAATACAAAGGTGAGGTACCTGTGTCTTCCCACTCCCAGTACAACCACCCCAAATCTTCTGGTAATCTGGAAGAATCATTAAACCAACTGTCTCAAATCTTTGCTTAGGAAGCTTCTACTTGCCCAGCCTGCTCGTCGGTCCCGTGCCTGCCATTGTGGACTTGGAAGAATATCATGGCTGTGTACCTTTGCCCAGCTCTCATTTCTGTGAGAGTTGAGGAGGAAGGACGGGGAGAGTGACAGCTGAGTGCCATGGAGGGACAAAAAGCAAGGCTAGATACAGGGAGATCCTGAGTTCTAATGTTCACTATGCCTGGGCTGCTTTGTGGCCTTGTGTGAAGCACTGATTTCAGTTTTTTTCTTGTCTCAGTCTTTTCCATCAAAAAGGCAGGGAGTTAGAATTAAAATTGCTTTAATCTAAATTATTTTTAGAAAATGAGAGGCAAGCTTCTACTTGGCCTCTTCCTCAATATTAAGAATATGTCAGGAAATACGCATGTCAAAGCTTTAGTTGCTAATAAAACATAGGGAGTTTGGTACGTAGGCTACTGCAATGTATGTTGCTGCCAAAAGATAGCTTTGCTGAAAGCTATCTGGGAAGTATGTGATGTGTTAATTTTATCATTTCATGAGGTGTGAACATCTCGGGCACTAACAGTCAGCTATAAAAAAGGAGCTTGTAGGCTTATAAGCTTGGGGTTGTTTTTTTTACCAAAACTTTCATAACTTAGACTGTAAACGTTATAGACAGCTGGATCTTGTGAGGTGTATTCAAACAGTTATTTTTGCCCAATTGTCAGAATTGCAAAAGATTTTTGCAGTTTGTTTGAAGCAGTTACTAATCTCTTTGGAGTTTGCCATTTTTAGACAAATGTATTAGGCATAATATTTGCCCTGGTCCTTAGGAAGGTGCGAGAGCTGCACAGTGCCTTCCCAGGAGCAGTTCTTCTGCTGGTTTTCCTCATATGACTTCTCGGGAACTGAAGACAGAACTTCTGCGTTCTGGTGTTTCATGAGCTGCGTTGGATGGGGATATCTGTGAACGCAGCAGGAGGAAGGAGCAATGGGTGTCCCAAAAAATTCAGCCTTTCATCGGCTGCGAGGTGGCTGCTTCTTGCTTCACAGACCAGGCCATGTGTGTACCTGTAATGCCTTGGTGCAGTAAGGTAGTGTCTGTTTAAGAAGCAGCGCAGGCTGCAGGGGATTACAAGCTTGGTTTTTGAAGGCTCTGTGTGCTGTCTGGAGGGGAATGCTGCTTTGAGTTAGCTCTAGTGTGGACAGAACATCCATTCCTGGCTGAAGTGATGCTGGAGCATGCCATCTGCATGGTTTCATTTGAAAGATTCATTTCCTATGCTGTCAGACTGTAGTGCTACGTGAACAAAAGCCCTATATTTGAGGAAGATCTGGTATTTACTTTGAAACTATGCTTCTATTTGAAAATACAAGCTTCCATATGAACAAAATACAAATATAGATGCACTTTACCGCTGTGACTGGTAATTTGTAATGAAATCAGGCATTTGTGACTGTTAGACCATAATTGCCAGTAAAATGCTGTGGCTTTTTTTTTGTTGTTTATGATGTATTGTTGCAAACCCTAAGAAGCTCAAACTGTTCTCTGTCCTAGGAAAAAATGACTCTCTGGGTTACTACTGAGATTAAGGCCCAGAGTTAAAAACTGGGCCAAAAAACCTGTCCAGATTCAAAGAAGTTAGAGAAACAGCCAAGAAACTTGACAAATAGTTCTGTATTATAGCTCATCTTCTCTGAAATGAAGAAAATAAGGGTATTACTAGAACTGGGCTACAGGTCTGTATGATGTGTAGATGATTGGTATTTCATTCGCAGGCCCAGATGATAGTACTGTTTCATCCAGTGCAGTGCCTTGCTTCAGCAGTGTCTTTTATGTTTCAGGAAGAGTTGGCGTACTCATGCATAAAACCAGCAGTTCTGTGTAAGGGGTATTGAACAGATTGTGCCTCAAAGCAGAACATTTTATTACTGTAAGCATGAAAAACTACAAAGGTAATGGCAGCCATACAGTTACATGGCTTGTTCTGAAAAATGTACCAAATCTGAAGTACTGTCTTCTAATTCTGCATGCAGTGGGGAATTTATTTAATCCTTTTCTTACAGGCTTTACTGAGTGGGAGATATTTTATATTTTTTCACAGGAGTTTCAATAGTTCCTCCAGGTCCTTCTACTCCTAGAGGGAAGGCAGTGGCAGAACTGAGTTGGTACAGTACCACTCTCTTGCTTCCTCTCCCTATTCCCAAATGCATGCAATATTCAGTATTTTCAAGAAGCTGGTTTACAGTTACCTGTAATTTTCTGGCCAGACTCTTGACATGCAGTGAAGCCTCACTTCTTTCTTCCTCCTCAATAGAATTGCTGTGGAGAGAGAAGAGGAAGCTGGTAATTTCTCCATCTATGCAGTCTGGGGAGCAGAAAATTCCTAACAGGGTCTGATACTTTCCAGTTTGTTACTGGACTTCTTGCTTGTATCACTTTCCTGCTGATTCTCACAGCCCTCTTGGGTTCTTGTTCCTCAACTTCCTTAGTCAAAACTTTGCTTGGGATCAGGAGTTGGGATTCTGTTTTCCTCTCTTTCATAATCAATATCAGGGCTACATCTTTCATAAGTATTTTGAACATAAGCTTAAGGTAGAGTCAGAATGCGTTGCCCACAGGATTTTTTCATTCAAATACAGAAGTGATTATCAGGCTGTGACAGGACACAACTGAAGATCTCCTGGTTTCCATGGAAGTCCCTTGGTTTGTAATAGCTGGAATAGCAGACGGTTCTACAAACAGCTTGTTAAGTGCTTGCGTAGGGGAGTGGGTGTGGGGAGCAAGAAACTTGATTGCCTCTGTTACTTGTGTGTTAGTACCATTCTCATGCAAAATTCATTATTACTTGTCTTCAAACTGAACTCCCACTGATCTACCAAACACTTGTCTTGGTGCCTCTGAGTGCCATTCTTTCAAAACTAAATGTTAGGCCATCACACTCCTCTTGACAAGTGGTATTTGGGTAGCTCTGGGAAGGCTGGCCTACAGCAGTAAGTGTTGTAGATCCGCCCTACTGGCGGAAAATGCCAGTACTTTATTCAGAAAAAGAGGGATAAAAGAGTGAATGAACTGCATGTAGTTACAAAATAATGTGCATTATAGACTCCTAAGTCCCCTGGAACATATGATTTATAATTCCCCCGATTCCTCTCAAATACTTTTTCTTGAGCAGAAAGGTAAACCACATACAAGCAGGAAAGTACTTTTAGAATTTCAGACTTGAATTCGTACTGAAAGTCTAAACAGAATATTTATTGAACACTGGGTTTGCCAGTGGATCCACATGTAAGCGTGTCGGAGGCTGGCACCAGAAGCGTTCTGACTAAATGTGCCATAACATGATCTGGAAATTGTAGGCACGCTAAGGAATAGTAATGAGATGCAGTCTGGCAAGCATCCTTCCCTTAAAGAGACATTGTCTTGATGCACAGATGTGAAAATGGGAGAGAGATTTTAAATCCTGGCTTTTCACCATGCCATATGGAGCTGCTCCCCCCCCAATGAAAACAAGGAATCCTTAATGGCACTTGAAGGGAGATCTCGTTGCAGTGCGTGTGCGGCCCTGGAAATCATTGCCTGGTGCAGCGCTTCCTTCAGCAGGAGTCCCGGGGTGTGTTACAGTACTCTTACCAGCGTCTCCTAGAGTATGAGCTGGATTTGTCATTAGTCTGAAGTTCACTGCACTGAATTCTGTTTGGGGATGTTTCATGTGTGTAATTTGAGCTCACAAATGAGGAGTGACAGTGTTTATAAAGATTCTGCTGCAGGCAGCTTAAAAATCATTTAGGAAGGCAGTTGTCTTTGGTTTCCTACAGACAGGCGTCATCTCTGCAAATACCAAGGGACTGGCAAAGTGAGGTGAAGAGGAGGAGTAAGAAGAGTATCTTTTTTTGTTAGCACATGTATAAAGGATGATAGCTGGGAAAAGCAATTTGGGTTAACTGTATGCTGCATTCCTTGCTTGAAGGGGTCTGCTTTTGTATCTGTTCAAGGCAGGTAGATAGGTAGTATGGGCAGTATTTCTACTGTTTTGGGGACAAGGAAAAATACTTACTTCCTCTACAAAATAGAGTTTTGAAGAAGTCACTCTTAAATAGGAGAACCAAAGGCCTCTCTTCACACGTTTTGTTACATAAGTTATCAGGGTGGAGGAAAACAAGTTCTGAGTTTTGATGGTAAAGTTGCATGTGGAGACGTGGCTGTTGTAATGGCTTGAGTAGTAATTTATAGAGAACAGCGAAGGAGCTGGTGCCACTCCACAGCACAAAGAACGCTGCTTTTTCCATTGCACTGTCTGTGCTAACGGGCATGGCTGTGGTCTCCCATCTTCTCATCTTCCTCATGCTGTTGCCTCCACCTCAGTGCAAATCTGCAAGGACACACGTGTGATCAAGGCTTTGTAATGTTTTTTTACCTTATTTTTAGCACATGGACCAGATTAAGTGATACTATGGGAGACTGGCAAGGAAATTCAAAAGTGTTTTTTCTAAACTCTTTGAACACCTTTTGTAAGGAACAAGCAAGTGACTGAAATCTTAGTTCCCGCAAATAACTGCTACTGTCCCTGCTGTGCGTTGCAGAGGTGAGCAGAGTTGTTGGGTGATATATTTAGTGAACGTGGAGCAAAATCTTGTTTACAGAGGAAAATTTTGCATGTTGTTAGCACCTCTTCTAATACAATATTTGGCAATGCTAAACTGTTAAAAAGGTGATCAGACTTCAGTGAGCTTTTAAGGTGAAAATATTTTAGATATACATTCAGACTAATCCAATTCTTCTTTAAAGCTCTTGGTTTAAAACCGCAGAGCCAGCTTCAGAGTGGCTTCCACTCACAAACAGTCCTCTGTAGCAGAGAAAAATCTCTAAATTATTACTGGCTATGTCATGTTGGTGCTGACTTGTTTCCCCTGTCACTTACATGAACCAGCAGGGTAAACAGGCACAGGAAATGGCTGGTAATTCTTCTACATTGTCGGAGGGCAATGTAAAGTGCCTGCTGCTGTGAGAAATAGTCAGTTCACCTTTTTAAAGGAGATTTGATTCCTTCTCCTGCTTTTTTTGTTACTTTTAAGCATAAAGGGATTAGTTTTTCTTGTAACTCTGGATGGGGAGGTTTGGAATGACTTCAGAAAATTCGTTTTTACTTTGAACGCCCTTTCTCTCCTGTGTGATTGTGCTGGCATTTCTGTATCAAAAGGGTTGGACTGTCGGCAATTACCATGATCCTTGTCTTGATCTGAGCTTTGAATCCGGTGGACTATTGAATAGGCAAATAAAACCGGCTTGTTCAGCAAGATGAAACGAAGTATCTGCCTGAATTTCTAATTTCATTAGAGGGAAGATTGAGACAGGTAAACATCAAGAGGAGGAGATGAACCTATTTATGCTCACCCCCCAACATGACTGAATTTGCAGGAAGATCAGCTGAGAGCAGCCCCCAGCCTTGCTGCAAGGCCCTTCACCTGCAATGCAGTGCTGTGCATCTGCAGCTAGGTGGTGGAGGCAAATCCCTCTTCTCCCGCACTCGTGCACAAAGCTCTGCTGCGTTCCACAAGAACCAGCCCCTCCGCCTGCCGTTGATGTCCCCCTGCTTCCAGAGCAGTGTGGCATCTGATTTTTAATGGCTCTTTCGAAAACGATTGGGCTGTCTTCGGGAATAGCTTTATCAATGGGAGGCCGTGCTTCATGCAGGTAGGTTACCCTCTTTAATTTTTTTTTTTTTTTTTGGCGCGTGAGTTTGCAGATCTTCAGGCGTTCCTGGGAGAATAAGGACTTTTGGGAGGGTCTCTAGGTATGGATTCACACAAATTCCGTAAAAGGTCTAGCGTTTTGTCTTAGCATTGCTGTTCCATGTTGTTTTCCTTGGGTAAAATACTGCTATTTAGTTGTAGAGAGACCCTGCAAATCCAGTTAATTCTGATGATTAATTAGCACATTCAGAGAGCAAAAGTAAAAGGTGGTCAGGGTGCTCTTAAGTAGAACAGAGGTGGCTATAAAAAAAATACCCTAGAACTTAATTTTTTTAATGTAAACTATCAACCATTTTTTCATAGGCTTTTTATATATTTTTATCTGCATTTTGCAATGTTGCTGACAGCTGTTGAAGCTGTTGTCTTTAAATGCCAAGTATGGATTTTTCTGCTGTCTTTAGCAGCCTTTTGTGCCTTTTAGAGTACCGAGTGAAGCAGACAGATGAGGGTTGTGGTTTTGTGTATCAGTTTTTCTTTGGTATTAATACATACTCTGCACCGATTAAGTTTCAGTCGGTATCTGCAGTTGACATGGTCACTTTGGGGGAAGAAGGTGGTGGGATGTTGTAACATCTAATGCATTTTCACAGGAGGGCAAAGGAAGGAGATGTGTTTTGGAGGCGATTTCATAAAGGAAATAGCACTGTAGAAATGTATGTGACCCGAATACAGCTCTGTGTCACATTAGTTGGTATAATAGATTATAATATACAAGTGAATTGCTTTTGAATCCCCAGGATAGACTCGGACGCAGACTACAGGGTGTGTCGCGTACGAGGTTGTCAGCAGCACGATTCGTCAGCCCCTTCTTAGGAGGGGTGCAGAAAGCTGCTGAGAGAATGGGGTTTAGTGCTTCCAGTAACTTCTTCCTTGATGCATGAAATCACTATTATTGAGAAGCATTGGGACTGCAGAATGGCGTGATGTTTCTGTCTGCATGAGTGGTTCTTAAGATGAATTTTGGTTTTAATCCATTCTAACCCCATATGTCTTGCGCAGTTAGAAAAGTGAAAGTCTTGAAACAGTATTGGGGAGAATTACTCTTTACACTATGGGTGTGGCTACTGGGCTTAAATTGTCCTTTCTACCAATTCCGTGTTCAGGTTCACTTTACCCTGTCTACAGGGTTTGTTATAGATGAGCAGCAGTTTTAAAGTAGCTTTTTGACCTCCAAGACACCTTTTTTCCTTCCAGTTTCCTTCTTCCTACCCCCTGACTTGTAATTCTGTGGCTTATGGTGGGGGGGAAAGTCTAAATACTAAGTATCTTGGGGCTGGATCGAGCTATGGGGTTGTTAATAAATGTCTCCTCAGCTTGACAGCAGTGGAATGGACTTGTTTGTAGTTTGGGACCACTAATCTGTGTTGCTTATCTGTTCCTGAATCAAAAAATCAGCAGGTCTTACTAGCTCTGACAACTGACTGAAATAAATGTCGGGTGGTTTGGTTGTGCTGGGGATGACCTTTGTAGTTCTTCTTTGCTACAAGTTTAATTATGATAGATTGGAATGGGTGATTTCTTCTTTTCATGCTCCTTAAGTATTTAAGATGGCTGTACTTTTAATGTGTAGTAATGTATTTAATGTATGAAGTCTCAGCAGAGTGCATATATAGTAGGTAAATGCTGAACATTCATTCTGCTATATAACTACTCAAAATCGAAGTATTAAATTTGTCCCATGGATTAAGATTAGTTGGCAGAGCTATGATATGCTGCACAGGACTCCCAACTCAGTCATGAGCTATAAAAACTGCATCCAAAAGCCCACATGCATTAGCATATCCACTGGCATAACCAGTGGCTGTCTCAGCAGCTACTCCTTTTAGCAAAACTAGTTGAATTTGAAAGAGGGTGGTGGAAGGCATCGCTTATATCTGCTGCTTCACTGGAACAATAGTTTCAATACAAGAAGCTTCCGCTAATTCACAGTGACAGGGAAGCTCACTGTAAAGAATGTTATCTCATGCTTATACGTCATTGCTGTAAAGAAATTTGTTGCCCACTTCTTCAGACAACTCCAGGGTTGTTTTTTTTTAGTATCTCATACTTCTAAGAAAAGGAAGTTTAATCTCTTGATATCCTGCAGTACTTTGCCATTAAATCTTGCCAATGCAAATGGGCTGTAGGCACTGTTTTCATTATAAATGCTTGCTTTGTACAAAAGGATATTGAAGATTAAACTTTGTAGACAATTAACCCTTCCCTGTAATGCTTTGTAAAGTAAATAACTTACCTGCTTTAGTATTATCTTGTCATGAGCTGTTCGGCTGTAAGCAGCGTGCTGCCGTGAAGGAGGAGTTGGGGCACAGGGGAGATAGCAATACGTTTTAGCTTAGGGAACTCAGACGCAGCTTAAATGTGTGAGAGCAATGAGGTGGCCTTTGCCAACATGACCTTCACAAGCAGGAATTTAGAGTAGCACATTTGGTGGGAAGTTAAGCACAAAATTAATGTTTTTATTTATGAATGTAAGAGTGAAAAACAAAAAATACCACCTCGGTGCCTGATTTCAATCCCTCTGCAGTCACAGGCTCTCGGAAGGGTTAATGGAACATCTGCTCTGCATGCTCCCACTCTCCGTAGTTCAGATGACTGTGACAAACTTTCAGTGAAGAGACAAACTAGAAGTGCAGCGTACCACATGAGAACAGGAGAAATCAAGGTCAATATTAGGGAGTTTAGGGTTCTAAAGTGCTAGAAGCAGAAGGATTTTTAAGTGTTCGTTTGCTCTCGAAGGTGAAAGAGACAAAGGGCACAAGTTCTAAAACACTGGTTTAATTTTTTTTCCAAAGGAGTGAGAATTAATTCATGTTATTTTAAAAATAACGTTCATCAACATTTAAATCGCCAGGTTTTATATGAGGTAACATCTTAAAATATAAATTTGCTGTAGAAAAGTCCTCACTGAATGAAAGACTGAGATGGGCTTCAAAGGGACTAACGTTTTGGTGGGATAACAAAGCTTTTAACTCGCTATCTTGTCTGGTCTTTGTTCCACTATAAAAGTGAATCTAGGGCATTAAGTTGTATTTCTCACTAGTATATGAAAAATCGTGTCTGTCTACCTTGATACTAGCTTAGGAGTAAAAGCATTTAAATGTGAAAATAGTGTTTCTGAAGGCTGAATATTGCATCTCCTCCATTATCAGCAACCCCTCATGTGAAATGAAAGCTACTGAACCGAAGAGTAACATGTGTGAGACATGCAGTGTGTTCTCTTTCAGACCCGACACTCAGCATCGGGGCCCTGCTCCTCATTCAGAGAATGATCTTCCAGAGCAAGAGGAAGAAATCCTGGGATCAGATGATGATGAACAAGAGGATCCAAATGATTACTGTAAAGGTGAGAACTTGCCTGTTTAAGGCACGGGATTTTCAATGTAATCAAGAAATTCCCTCGGCTTCCCATCTACTATAGAGAATGAAAATAGAGTCCCTCTGAGTTTAAGTGTTTTTTGAAACTGCATGATGATAATGACATATTTCAAGCTAACGTGAAATGGAGAAACTATTCTCCAAGGTTCCGTTACCAGTCAAGGTTTGAGTTGGAGAGCTGTTTATAATGCATGTGTTTAAAGCTGTTGGCTTTTCCTCTGTGCCAGAGGGTTTTCAAAATCAGTAAAAGCAAGTAGGCATTCCATTGATTTTTGATTTTTGTCAGAAAAAAGACACTTTAAAATCCTTCAAATCAGTTTCAAATTCTTCACTGTTTTCTTTTGAAGATCATCCTCGTAGTATCCATTCTTCACATAACTTTGTGTCTGCAAATAGTCTTCCACTATTTCTCTGAGTAGAAACTAAATACAGAGCAAATGGAAATACCACAGTATATAGCTCAATATCAAAAGGGTCAGGCCGTTTTTTAACATTGCAGATACTTAAAACACTGATGGTACAAATTCAACTCATGAATTAGTTGAAGCTTGAATGTTCACCCCACCTGCAAGCGCTTTGTAAGACTACTTCTGTGATACTATTTATTGTATATATTGAATAAGAGGGAGAAGCATGTAACAAATGCCACGTGTGTGTACAAAAAAAGTGCAAAGTAGAAATAGCACAGGGAAGTTGAATTGCAATGTTTCTTCCACTTCAGTGCTTCACCTCAAAGCATTTACATTACTTTTAGCATGCTACCCAAGTATTTGTGGGATTTTGTTTATTGTAAAGCAAGTGGGAGAAGAAAGCCAGTGTGTGAATTAGCGGTCGGTGTAGCTGTCACTGTTGTAACTGAAGCCTGTACCTGAAGAAAAGGGATTTCTGCTGCTTGAGCTAATGCAGCAATAGGTAGCAATTCTGTCTTGTTTGTGAAGCAGTCATCAAGAGAGATGAATCTTTCTGGCAAAGTGTGCATTTCATGGGTGGTATTTGCTGACCACAGTTGAATAGTAAGCGCCTGGAATCTAGGCTGTAATTCCAGATTCCGGGAAAAATTTATAATCACAGATTCTTCTCTTCATTCTGTTTTCTGCCAGTTCCCTTGTGTCTTTGGCTTTTCACGGCTTTGCTTCCATGATGGAATCCTCCTGCACGGTCAGCGGCTTGAGAGATCGTAGGGGTACAGGGAGGAGACTTTCCTGTTTTCAGTGGTGATGTTAAATGGCCAAGCATCTTTCAGTCAGGGAAGCAATTGCGAGGGAAACTCCGTTGGATTCTCGGGTGCAGTACTCTTTCGTGTTTGGGGGACAGAGTATGCAAAAGTGTAGTGGGTTTGTGTGGCAAAGTTTTGGCAGCGGGGGGGCTGCAGGGGGGGCTTCTGTGA
>NW_010516218.1:0-14357 GCF_000687285.1 Phaethon lepturus
CCCCCGTTGTTGTATGCCACCTGGCTTTTGAGCCAGGGGAGCTGAGGCTTTTCTCCCTTACTACCAATACTAAGGATGCTATTAAAAAGTACCCTGAGCTCCCACACAACTGACAGTTGGCTTGTTTAAGGAAAAAAAATACCTGTGGTGAAAGACCCAGTTGAAATCTCTGAAGAACTGAGTATCCCCACACTCACAGGAGGAGTAGACATCTGGAAGGACTTCAGTGTGGGGAGAGATGCTGCACAGTGCACCCACATGCACCCTCCTCCTCCTCACCCCTGTGACCTAATGGGACAGACTTCTCTCTGCATGGAAGAGCAGGGAGGAGTCCAAGGGTCATTTGTGAAGAACTAGGGCATGCTGTTTGCATACAGCACGTAAGATAATCTGTGGCTGCTGCAAGTGCCATTATTGGCTCCACTTTAGCTGTCAGAGTGAATAGACATCAGCAGGACGTGCTGAACGTCGCTGTTGTCGCTCCATCCCCAAGAGTGCACCAGCATGTCTGTCAGAGAAGCATACAGCCAGGTGGGATTGCACAAGTTGTGCCTGCGTCACCCGAGCAGCGCTGCACAGCAGGAGAGAGTCTGCAAAGTGAAACAGCAGGTGTTGAGAGACCAATATCCACATTCACTGCATGTTGGAGAGATTTATATCAGACCTAGCCCCGTGCACTGAATGCCAGTTAGCAGATGAAATATACAAGTTGTTCTCCTAGCAGGTATTTTCTGGTTCAGCTTCATCCAATAGACATTATTCAGCTCACACCTGTGATGTGATGCAAAGCCTCGCAGGACAAGTGGGAGCTGCAGGAGGGTCTCTTCAGAATTGCCTATACACATGGAGCGACTTGCAGCAGCTGCAGGAGTTGCATGTGGTGGAGCAGACCCACATGGACCTACACGAGAGGCTTGCCTCAGCTTCCCGGCACCAGCGAGCTCATGGGAGATCTTCTCCCAGTACTGATGGAGGTTACTTTGAGGGGTCTCAGGGCACAGTATCAACACTTCCAAAGTTACTCACAGTCTAATTTTGAGATGTAGCAGGCTTGTCTGTTCTTGAACAACATTTGCAAAGTGCTAGAGAAGTTGTTCCATAGGGAACAGGCAAAAATGGCTCCCTAGCTCATGTGACCAGTCAGAAAATGCCCTCCTGAACCTCACCCCACATGTGATAACAGAACAGGGTCAAGGGGAAATCAGTAATGCCATGTTTGCTTATATCTGTGCCACGTGTGGCAACTCTAATGAGCAATTGATTGCAGCTACACACACTATTTAGCAAACACAATGGGACATGCTGTACCAGAGTAGCTGCTGTACATCTTTTATAAAATCCTATTTTAATTTTAATTTTGATTTTTAGTTTTAAAAATCTCATCTTTAGATGAGATTGTTGCTCTCCTGTTTGGGTTACGTTGTGTCAAGTTTTTTTAAAAGATAGTGGATGCGTTTTATTTATTTTTGCAAGTCAATCATCAGTCCATACATAAGACTCCGTGCTTAGGGAAGAGGACATGCTATTTAACAGCCCTAAGTCGATTGCCTGATATTTTTGTGTTTTGCAGAGCTGCAGCTTCCTCTTTACTTACAGTTTAGTGGCTATTACCAAGAGCTTAGCTTTAGGGTAAAGCTTGAGGCTTTGTCAGCTTGAAGACATACCTAAAGAAATATTGAACAATAATGTAGTCCAAGTAGGTGACTGCCAAAAAAGAAATAGGTGCATTTTAAACTCCTAACCTTGAAACTGATGGTACCTTCCATGCTAACGGACACCGCTTGTGGTGCCCTTCTAGGTTTTATGTTGCTCTGCAACCTAAGCCCAGCCAGCAACAGGCCACAGCAGCGTTCAAGGCAGCATTGGCTTGTCACAGGCTCGTGTCCCCAGGCACCTGCCACACGTGGCTGTGGTCGGCTCACGCAGCGCTGCCTCACACAGAGGCTTGGCAAAAGCTTGAGAAAGTCTGCGGTTTGCACCTCTTTGCTGTTTTTGTTTGTTGTCATTTGTTTTTCACCATTTAACATGCCACATTCGTATTTATGTAGAGCAGCGCAGCAGTTACCACAGCACATGCATCATGATAACTGTTTCATTATCTTTTTCAAAAAACACATTCTTTGGACAATCAGTTGGCCTCGCTCTGCTTCTGCCATCTTAAGGGAGGGAGGAAAATAAATGAGTAAGACTTCAGCAGAAATTAATCTCTTCTGAACTGTAGAGGTGCACTAGGACTTTTGCCACAAAACAACAGTTCCCTGCAAAATCTTCCATAGAAAGGGACAGCAAAAGACAAACAAATGATTGTAAATAGTGAAGTCACATAGCTCCAAATTTGTTCACATGTAATCCATCAACACTGTGGTTTTACTAAACCTGATAAAACATTAAAGGAAAAAAAAATATTATTTTTACCATATTTGCTCAAATAAGGCTTAAATATTCCACTTCCCCAGATTTTGCCCTCAAAATCAGAGGTCCTTGAGCATTTTGTGATGTGCCAATGCTCTGCATTATTATAGAGTCTTCTATGTCTTTTCAGACTTTTGCAGATGCACAGATGCTTCCTCCTACTGCCCTCCAAGCTGGCTGGACAGGGACTGACCAGGACACCTTTACACAGCACTGTGCCACCACAGGGGCACAGAGCATCTTGGCATCAGAGTTGTTTTTTGACCAGATGTTTTCTTTCACAGACAGAATGAGCACAGTTACATCTGTAAAAGCTGTGCAAATATGCATGTGCTTCATCTTTACAAATCTATCACATCAGATGCAGACTTTATTCCTGTATTTTAAGATCCTGAATGTGGCCCTTTTTTGTATCTAGCAAATCTTGAGAGGCACAGAATGCTTGATAGGATTAATAAAGGCAGTGAAATGTTTAATGGTTCTTGTGTGTTTGTGGGTTTTTTTCAGCCTGTTAAAAGCTGGATATGCTGAGAAAGGACAGGAAGGAGCATAGAGAAGAAGCTGCAGTACAAATCCCATCTGTAAATCCTTCCCTTAACTGTAGTGACATCAAAGTCCACCGAGCTCCAAGAAAGCCACAGGGCAAAGGCACAAACGTCCAGAAAAGTGGGAAGATAGAAAAATGGGGAATTGTGGGAATGCCAGCAGAGGACAGCTTCTGTTCTTATATTCCTATGATGTGAAGGAAGGGCAAGGAAAAAAAGAGCAAGCATAACAAATCAGTGATGAGGAAGGAAAAAAATGGGGAGCTCTTCAGCCCACCAAACGACACAAGTGAACACTCTCCTAAGCAATGTTTCAGTTATAAATAATTTCTTTAACTCTTCCAAGTAAACACATTTGAGATTTCCTCCTAGAACTGCATTTCTGAACAAATTCCATTATATTCAAAAAAGATGCTAGATAGATGCGTGAAGCAGAAGACTACACAAAGATAGATACACATGAACCCAACACATACACTCAAAGACTAGAATCACTTGCTTAAAATCACCTACTGTAGGGCTGTGGCAATGAAAACTGGTCTGATGCAGCAATTGATGAGAGACTGCAGCACTGGGAGCATCAAAGTGGAAAAGATTTGCACAGCTCCTGCTGTGGCAGGCCACTGCACAAGTCTTTTCATAAATTGTTCAAGCTCCATGTTAGAATTAGTTAGGAATTGGCCTTGCTTTTAATGAAAGGTAGGAGGAAGTCAAGAAGAGAGTAAGACCCAAGATGGCAGAAAAAGGAGAACCAGTTAAGGGCTAGGGGGAAAAAAATTAACTCCTTTTATACATTATGCTACCTGTTTTAAATGCCTCTACCTTCTCAGCCCACACTCTGTGCGTTGCGCTTAATATTGATGGCTAATCAAAATCAAGCAACAAATGTGTTAATCTTTAATGTTTACTTAGCCATACAGACCAGGAGGTGGTGACCCACAGGGTAGCTTTACTAAGATGTTTTAGTTTTATGTTACATGTTCAAGTATTTTATGTTACCTTTCTGTTATTTTCACAAAAAACAAGCTCTCCTCCATCTGTTTAGTAAAAAAATAATCCAAATGAGCTGCAAAACTATGCCCCTGCTTCCAAACGAATAATGAAACCTTAATGTGAATAAATAAGCCTTCATAATCAAAGCTGGGCCTGTGATCTAACTGGATAATAATTCACTTGTAATATCATCAGCTCAGAATGAGTATCAGCCTGAGTATTGTTGGTGCAAGTGTAATTTAATGAATTCAGACTCATTTTATCTGGCACTTGGTTTCTTATATTGGTGTTGGGAGCATTAGGTCCTTCAATTTTTCATAACAAGCAACACCATTAAACCGCCACAGAGCAATATAAGTCAGAGATTTTTCTTGGACCCCATAAAACAACTAACAAAAATGCTATGGTTGCCAGATTCATCATGTGCTTTTATAAGTCCAGCAAACAGAGCTGCTTATAACTGGCTTCGTTTGGCTATTATTTTTTGCTATTGTTTCAACAGTGTATGAAAATCAATGTTCAAATGTAAGAGAAACAGTCTAGTCTGAAGAACTCACTGTCAAAGGCGTAGCGATGATAACAGGGTCCTGAATGTAGAACAGGGTATCTGCTTGTATGTTTCTGTACTGCACTGGGAGATGTATTTTAGTCAAGTTACATGCACAGTACGAGCAATGAGAACAGAAAACAGTATGTGATTGCAGAGTTGAGTCACTTGCCCGATTAGAACATCTTGGGGTGCATGAGTGCATGTAGTCCATATGCACATGTGGGCATGCCTAAAATACATGCATCTTGATTTAACCTGTTAACACATGTCTGTATTAAGCCACTGAAGGCTGAAAAAGAAGAATGGAAATAAGAGGGAAAAGGTATCCATAGGTATTTTTCAGAAGTTGATGTTATTGTTTGTTGTTTATCAGAACATAAATTGTTTTCATTGTTCAGTTTAATAGGAGTTACAATACATTGTATAATAATAAAAATATTTCAGAATTTGTATCTCGCAGGTAAATTTTCCATCTCCCCTTTACTAACGAGCCATCTAATCATAACTTGATGCTGCCCAACAGCAGAATTTTATGTCACCCAGCTCTCTTGCCTCTCACCAACGTGACTTACTTTGCCTGACCTGCCACAGAGGACTGAGAGAAATCCATCTGTTTCAGAAGTGGAAAATTACACACTGCGTTTCATGCTTCATACATGAATATGTTTTTCAGTCCCCTGTGAAAACTTCCAAGATGCTCATTGCCTGCAATATTGGAATAAATTCAGCCATGGTTCCCTAGGTGCAACCATTTAAAATAATGTCACTTCACCCCAGTTATGCCAGATTGACCCAATACATCTGAAAAATTATTATCTTCATACCAGGTATTTGCCACCATTTACCAAGCAGCTATAAGAGCCAAAGAATAAGATTAACTCTTCAAACCAGTTTTAATCAAACAGCTGCCAGAAAATGCGCAAAACAGAAATTTTTGCTGCTTTTATAAACCATTTGTGATTAACATATGAATAAACTGTATATCTGAGTTTTCACCAACACAACTGTTTTCCCCAGGAAATCACAGTTAAAAGCTGAAATGAATTTTCCTTTAGAAAGTGCACTTTGTTTATAGAAATAGTCTTAGCAGCTAATGTCTGGCAAAGTTTCAAACTCGGAATTACATTGGTAATTTTAACTTTATCATCTTAAATAGATCCAGTTTGGATGTATGAGTACAAGCAAAGTAGGACAGCCCTCAAAGAACTGCCTTTAAGCAGGCTTTATTCTATCCCATGAAGCTTTGTAATTCCTTCTGTTATTATTAATAGCTGTTAAGTGCTGACAGCATGCTTGGCACTGAATGAAACGCAGGAGCAGGCATGGTTCTTGTTAAGGGTGGCCCTCGGGAGGCCATTTACTGTGTGTAACAACAACAACAACTTTATTGGAGTAGTAACCCACTAACATAGCTGCAGCTCGGGTGTCAGGAGATGTCGCTGTTTAGACGAAATAGTGATGTGCGCATGCATGCAGATATGACTCTTCTACGCATTAATTTTGTCACAGCTAACAAGGCTATCAGCTGAGCAGACAAGACTTTCTCAGGTAGCCAAAGAAAAGCTGTGGCCCAGAGTGCCATTTTTGCAGGGTTTTCTCTCTCAGCAGCAGGAGTACAGACCACTGGGACAGGCCAAGCACTTAGGAGCATCGCAGGTGCTGGACACATTGGGATGGAAGGAGGACCTCAAAGGGCAAACCTCTGCTGCTAGAGGTTATGGCAGGTTGAGACACAGGATTAAAGGAAATGGCAGAAAAGGACAGGCAAGGATTTCAAGCAAAGGGGCCTTGAAGCTGTCTTACATGGATAGCTTCCTTTTGAGCCAGGAGACACAGAAGTGTAGAAAAAAAGATTTAAAGGGACTGAGAGGATGGTGTGGCAGGCAGCTGCAGATCCTGACTGCAAGAAACCTGGATGGAGCTGAGCTGGTGGTCCGGAGTGGGAGGCTGTAGGGGAAGCTGGCATGACCACTGGACACCATGTGCCTACAGTCACAGGTAGCATACAGAGATGATGCCCAATTCCTGACCTTCAAGGTCGTATCAGATGTCTTTGGCCAGTTTTAGCCCTGCCAAGGTCAGAGCTCTGCTGCTTCACCACCTGTGGAGGGCAGAAGAGAGAAAGGAGAGGCAGTGGCACCAAAACTCCGTTTACAAGTTCATGCTTTAACACATATGTGAGTCAGGAGCTTTGCAGGGGACATTTACCACCCAGCTCCTGATCAGGTGGCTGTGCAGTGCCCGAAGCAGAGGAAAAGGTGACTGGCTGCCCCACTCAATAAGACCGGCGCTCACATCCACAAATGGGTCTTACCCGACACATAAATGCCGCAAAGGCAGGGGTGGCCATCATCTGCTGTCTTCTCCTTTGGATCTGCCCCAATACTTCGTCCCTGCAGCTCTTGATATTGCAGATGAAGTTGTGTTTGCTTCTGCTTCTCCAGGGCTCTGCTCTGCTACTCCAGCCACAGCCACAACCAACCTTACATTAAGCAAGTCTTGCTGGAGGCTTCTGACTTGTAAGCACGAGGGCTAAAGCTCCAACAGAAGTAGATGCTGCACCCTGTGGGAGGTAAGTTACCCCTGGGTGTACAGATGCTGACCTGTGACAATGGCAGGAGAAAGTAGGTCCAAACAGGTCAAATAGTTCTCTTGAAACTGTTTATTTTAGTTTCATTGTAATTGCCTGGCTGGCTTGTTTCCTGCAAAACACAAAACCATTCCTCCCCCTTCAACGTCACCTACTCTTGAGCATATTCTAACAAACCTTCTCCTCTCTTCGCTGTCTCCTTTCTAATGCTAATTTTAGATATGCCTGCTTTTTAAGTACCTTTACCTAAAAGCAATCAGATTGTCAGAAAATGCTTAATAACACCCTGAAAACCACATAGCTTTAAGGTACTGCAGCTGGGTACTGCAAAAATTATTAATCCAGAAGTCATTAGTCACCCGTGGCCATTAGGCTATAAAATATATGAATGAAATGGATTTTTTAACTTCCTAGGGAATAGCCTTGCTTTCCGTACTCCTATAGGCAGTGTTCCCAATGTTGTTAATCTCTGCTTTCTGGAAACCTATCGATTCTGTCTGGCGTGTTAACCCTCAAGTTTGCAAAGGCTGTTCTCTGCCCAGTGTCTAGAAGCCTTACACTTACTGGATCATGATGTACTTTTAAAAGGAGCATTGGAGGGGCTAGCAGCGGGGGGAGGTCTTCAGGAGCTGCATGGTGACTGTGCAGAGTGAGCTAATTTACTAACTCATTCCTCTGCTGGGACCGTGCTCTCATACCTCACACAAGAGCAAAGCTTTGACGATGTTATTTGCAGACAGGCACCATGGGTAGATGTTTTTTAATGCACCAAAGGGATGTGAGATCATAGGCACCCTGCCTGGCTTGCTGGGATCTACTGCACTGCTGTGGCTGCAACACAAGAAGCAGAAGTGCCAGCGAAGCTAGAGCTAGTTGCCTCAGGTACTGGCAATCATGTAGCGGGGCCAGCATGGAGGGTTGAACAAACTGTTTGAAAAGCTGAGTAAATACTCAAACAGTTCACCCATGATGCTACAGCTGGACTACTAAGAGTGTCAAAGTTGATTTTCAGCTGTGCTGCATCATGTTGCAGTGGCTGTGGAGCAGACGTCCTCCTCCCTCTTTGCAACACTGTGGTACTGATACAATCTTAGTCTAAGGGAAGAGAAAAGATGCAACATGCCAGCCAAAACAGAAGTGGCTCTTTTTCTAGAAGATTTTGATTGTGACAGCAGAAATAATATATCTGTTACAAGACAGTGAGTAGGAAGCACTTCACTGAAATGACTGTTGTCTACATTAGAAACAGTATTTATATATCCTTGGTTTCTCCTTTCTTTCAAAGAAAAATCTAAATTAGAAGACTTGGGGATAGAGAAGTTGTCTCTGAGCCTCACACACACTGTTTATTACTGCTTGCTGCATTTCACATCGTTGTTGTCCTGTAAGCCCAAGGCCATTCCCAATCTCCCTCCTCAACAAGGCATCCACTTGATGTTACCTCCTGTCACTGCTCCTTGTTTCCTTCTGCATTTCAGCACAGAGTATGCTTGATTTAATGTTTTTTTAAACACTAACTCCTGGGTCATCACACTAGGAAGAACAGCCTTGTGCCTCTACCGCAGAAGTAGCCTCTTTATTTTGCTGTTGTGTTAGTAAATTAACCAGCATTTAACTTCTCCGGTATCATTGCAGATAAGATGGTCATAAAGGCATTTCCAAGCAGGCTTTGAGAAGAATTAAACGTAGAGTTGCAAAGCATCCTAATTAAGGCACAAAATAGGCCTGGCAATCCTCACTGTACTTAATATGTCATCTTCTTCCTACCTCTTAAACGCAATAATCTGCAAACCACCACTATACTGGAGTGTTATATCTGCTATAACTTATGTCAGCTTGGATCACACACACCCCCTTTTTCTTAAACAATGTTTGGCAGCCAACTGAGTGTGGAAACTAGGCTGTTTTACATTAGTCAGCAGTACATTTAAATCATTCTTACCAAATGATTTATAGTGTATTGCAAATTCTTATATGGCATTTTAAGTTAATGATTAGGCAAAGTAATATATCACTAAAATGATTGGCTACATATGTATTTTGCTTCGATGATTCTAAATTTCTCTGGTTTGGAAGACTCTTCTACTCTTATTTTCCCCAGTTTAAGAAAAAAACAATATTTTAAAGAGAAAAGGGTAGAAGACCCCAACATTTCTGCCTGTCTTCTTGTACTACTGCTTAAGTCAAGAGGATTTTCCTGCCTGCAGATGAGTAAGATCATGAGGAGACACTGATAAGTTGGTTAGTGCTCTCCAGACAGATATTGGCAGGTGTCAGTATTGCACAGCATTTCCACACCTTTCTGTGTCCCAGGCACAGGAGGAAAAGCTGGAGGGAAAAGGATTAAGACTTTGTATCAAATAAAATAGTGACTGAACCATCTGGAAAGACAAAATTTTATGGCAGAATATGTAAAGTGGAGTATCTCACAGGAAAAAAACCATAAAACTGTACTCATTCTCCATGCACAGACATTTCTGCAGACTTCTGAAAATTGTAGGTGTCCTATGACAGTGGAAAAAAGGGATCTGTTGACTCCGTCTAGCAAGTGGACTTTGAAACCCAAGTGAAAGAAAGGTAGAGCACACTAATAAAACATGGACTGTTGCACCAGATGCTCACAGGTAACTGGAATCCTTAAAAAGAAACAGTGACATAAAATAAATTATTTGTTTATCTTATTGCTGTGGGCCAGGATCCTGCAAGCGCTGAAAGATAACAAACAACTTTGCATTTACAACATAAATGAAATAAGGAAGACAATTATCTCTGCTTCAGAGGCAATAAAAACAAGGGAAATCATTCATCAGTGCAACATTATCTGTATGTGACTGCATGCAGATCAGGACTTGTGGCCCAACCGTGCAGCCTGTTGCATGCAAACAGCTGCACAGTTGGTTTCACTGGGGCTGCACGTGGCTGCAACGATCCGTTCATGTGAGCCTCATGCTTGGCGTAGCAAAAATAGGCAAGATACGCATTGTGTACTCATTTTGGTATCAATCATGTCTTTCATCTGCAATTTCAGATGGCTGACAAACAACAGACAGGATTACTGCAGCACTTATTTCATTTATTAATGTCCTTAGGTCTTACTCAAAGCATATAGTGAGTTTAAAAAAAAAGTGCCAGAAATGAAGGAGTGATCTGATATTTGTTATTAACTTCTGCTTGGAATTCCTCTGATCCTCCTCTGATCTCCAGCACATTCTGTAACAGATCAGACTGTGTATACTCCTCACAGAAGTCTACCCCAGATCACACCACAGGGGGTACTCAATTTCCACCTTCGCTAAAAGACTCTTCACTAAAAGTTTTTAGTGAAAGGCACCTCTCTCTCCCTGCACTAAAAACAGAGAAGTTACGTCTTCTTCCTCAGCCAATGCCAACACTCAAGAGGTGACATGAAGAGAGAGGCATTTGCTGGGGCAAGATTTCAGATCATCAGACAAGGTCAATGTTTTGTGTTGGCCACAGGACAAAACTGAGAAACACTGCCAATCATAAATCATAGGCACAGTATTGTCAGATGGAGAAGTAGATTGAAATGGATGGTGTTCAGGAGGAGCATCCAAAAAGAGGGTTCAGGAGAAATCTAATTCTGCAGTGAACAAGGCAGGGATAACTATAGCAATGTGAGCCTACTTGGAAAAAAATCACAAATTCTCACCCCATAAATTCATGAGACTGTGATACAATAAGGAATGAAAGCTATCACAAACTAAGGGCGACACCGGTCAGTCTGGACTGAAATCCAGAATTCAGCCTAAAGTGCCCAGGTTTCCTATATAGTGCATGGACACCTAAGAAGAAGGCCCAAGTAGTTATGAGATTGAGCATGGAGCAGTACAGAATGGACTAGTGAAGAATGCTAGCTAGGGACAGGGGAGCACCTGAAATCCCATGTGATCTTCTGCAGTTTAAGCACTTGATGGACAACTCTGTAGGAAGCTGTCTTCACCTACATAAGTAATATGTTCCAGTACCTGCTTTGGTCCAGACAGAGCATGGGGTTTATCTCAGGTGAAGGAAATGTTACTATCAGCCATATAGATTAAAAAAATCCAACTGGATTACAACATTTTCTCTGCAAGTGGGAAGGATGGCTTCCTTTCCTCTCTTAGCCTGATGGCTAGTGGTTCATACTTGCGTCTGTCCTATCCATAAAAGCATAGACGTTCCTCATTCCTCTCTAGTTGTATGGAGTGAAGAATTTAGGCTAACACAGTGAAGGAACATGGCTCTAGCTTCACAACCAGCATCACTTGGAAGGCATAGGAGTTTGGGGGCTTTGAGTGCTCTTCTGAGGAATTAAAAATAAAAGCATGAGATTAAAAGTATTAGCAGACCAGGAAGCAGGTACGAGATTCATAACTGAATGTCTGAAAAACAAGGATCTAGAGCTGCGCTCCATCACACTGAGTTTTGGATAAATTCCACAGTGCAGGTCATCTTAAGGAGGGTGGTGGCTTAGTCTCATGACAAATGGGAAACATAAATTTAATCTAAGATTTTTCAGCCCCTGAGGGTGAGAAGGACAGTGAACCCAGGTCTCCCACTTCTGTCTCAATGTTATATATACAATGGACTCCATCATTTAGTCCTGTCTTTGAGGTTGGCATCTGGCACGATATTTCATCCAAAATAAATTAGGTCCAAAGTCAGAGCTTCCTGGTGTCTTCTAGGTGAGCTTAAAAAGTCACCTGCTCAGACAGGTCACGTAGGGAAGGGCTGGTTAGGGAGAAAACTGGCGAAAATTTAAATTAATATTTCAGGCTGAAACTGGAATCTCAGGATCCACATTGTACTCATCAGCCCTTGGGGAGGGAAGGGGGAAAGAGACAGACTAGGTAGTAACCTTTAGGAAAATTGTACAATGGTGCCCATAAAGACTGCAAGGCCTCCTACATGGCCAGTGAAACCAGTATTGACTGGGACACCCAGGTTTCTGGTCTTTTAACAGACTTTAACAAGACTGATGGTCTTAGGGTTCAGAGTAAAATTATTCAGGGTAGGGACTGTAAATGTGAACATCTGTAGAGTTACGCAGCAGCCTAACTGGGATTTTGTGGGACCCAGAGGGCATCCAGTTCTTTCTCAGCCCTCTCTAAATACCTGTTTATTTCATTGTATCCTACCCTAAGAGATCGCATAAATTGTCCAGCATTACACAACAGGATAGTGATGACAAGACAGCTCTAATCACTAGACTGCGTTGCTTCTGCTTTCAAAAAAGTGAAGTCTAGTACGTAAGAGTTTTGTATGTATTACTCTGTGAGCTAGAAGAAAATCTTTCCTAAACAGTCTCCTTATAAAGGCCCAAGACACAAGCCTCATGGAATTTATTTTTTCTTCCAGCTAAGACAGCAGGATTGAGCCTTAAAGTATCTTTGTTAAACTAGTTAATAGATTATTGTCCAAAGTAAACATATTTCAGTAAGTGCAAGACTGGTTTTTTCCTCCCTCTTTCCGTCTTTTGTTCAACTTCAACTCAGCTATTTATGATTCATTTCATGAGACACTAGGTTTTCTCTGAAGGCACTAAAAAGGGCCAGAGCTATCAAACAGTTTTAGTGACTAGTGCCAACAAGGAACTGTTTTCCTCCATGCTATAAAACAGGCACTGTCAATAGACAACAACCGGCAATAAACTTTTAAAAAAGGAATTTATGATGGCTACTTATTATCCTCCTGAAATAATGTTGTTACAAGGCTGCCCTTTCCAGTCCTCCGCACGGATCACATGGCATATGTCTAACAAAGGGAAAGGCCCAGATTCGCAGGGACCAGTGGCAAACAGCCCAGGAATTGCCCCACATTACGTGGGCACACACAACACTGAGGTTTGAAAGCAGCAGAGCAATTGTCCCACACTGGACTTAGGCTTGTTATACACGAGCACTTGATTTAAGGTGGGATCTTAATTAAATTATGTATAGCACATGTTGAATCGTTTTAATAGCTAAATATCAAATTATGTAGGAATGCCTATTATTGTTTGGTAAGGAATTGGTGAACCACAAGGATAAAATAAGAAATGGCAAAAACCTCAAATGGAATCACATCTGCCTCCTTTTTTAGATTTAAAAAAAAAAGGCCCAGTTCTAGTTCTCATCCCTTGCTCTCCAACCCCATAACAGGCTTTCTTCTTTGCTGGAGTGTCTGCCTCTGTTACGTTGACATTTGCCTGTGATACGGATCTGTGATTGCTATAAATTGTGGTATACCACTGGCATCAATAGAGCTATCCTATCTTACTCCCATTAATAAACTGTTGCCTTCAATAAATATTTTAGAAAGAAGGAGGAAACGATACAGCTCAAAATTCAGCATCGTTTGGACCATCTCCTTTTGATCTGGACCTTCATCCAGCATGCCTCTTGAATTCCCAGTATGTCAGACTGGAGACACGCAGGCTGCGGTCAAGGCTGAATGCACCGCCCTGGGGGGATGTCTCCTAATAACAAGCGTCTTTCAGGAACGACGGAGAAGGTCCTAAAGGTGTGTGCGGAAAAGAGGAGGGTAGTCTGAAGACCTTAGAGAAAAAGGAACTTTTGGGTCTAGAGAAGGGAAAGCTAGGCTGGGCTGAGAAAAAGAGCGAAAAATGAGGTGTAGAGAAGTGGGATGGAAGGGGATAGTCGCTGAGATTCGGATTAAAAAAAAAACAACAACCACACAATTGCAGCGTCAAGATTCTGAATGTCCTGATCCCTCGCATTAGGGTTATCAAGCGGGATTCTCCTCCCCCCCACGTATTTTTTAATAGCAGATATTAGCCCAAGGACACAACACTTATTCTCAGCAAGGGACTATTCCAGAGTTTTTAAATCCAGTTTTGTTAATTTTATGAACTCCAAACAAAGAGTATGCACCACAGAAAATCGGGAATTGGCATGCATAGAGACCTCAAACGAAAACGAAACATTTTACTACGGAGAAATTATTATTAATAGCTTCTCTATGCTTTAACAGCACTGGTGAGCGTGAGTTAAAATGCTACTGAGATTAAAACGTTGGGTTTACAATGTGTTCGGTTATTATTCCTCAGCAAAGGAGACAGCCCTGCCTGTAATTGTCTCTTGCTGGCTTCTTGACTTAACAACTCAGCTGTGTCAAGACCGCATCTCTACAGCGACAGGAGCAACAATTAAAATACCAAGACCATATGAGAAGCCATATATCCCGCAAAACCACTGAAATTAGAAGTTGCTCACTTCCACCTCCGAGTGCCTGTTTATATTATTGCTTCTCAGTAAGTATAATAATA
>NW_010516219.1:0-15705 GCF_000687285.1 Phaethon lepturus
CGGCCCTTAACGTCAAACCGGAGCGCCTCCTCGCCAAAGACTTCGGGAGACGCCGCACCCGAACCGTAACGCCGAGCTGCGCCGTCTTCTGACGTAAGCAAAGCCAGCCTCCGGCCAAGGGACTGTCAGGAACCGCTTAAAAAAAAAAAAAAAAAAAAAAAAACCAAAATTTGGTGCCAAAAGAGAGAGACACACACACACACACGGGAGGTGTCTGCAAAGGCAGTTGTAGGGGTTTGGGGTTTTTTTACCATCTTTCGGTAAGGCCAGGGCCAAACCCGCGTTCTGCTCAGAGCAGCTGCTGGGAGGGGAGTGCACACCCCCCAGCGCTCTACACCCTGGCCTAAGCAACAGCAACAGGGCTGAGAGAGTCATTGCCCCCATTTTTTTTGCTACCGCTGAAAGGTCAAAGTGCAGCAGGCCCCCTTCTGCAGCCGGGCCATTTCGGGGTGGAAAGCACAATGCTCAGGGAGTTTCTCTCCCTGTTCTCAGCACGGTACATGGCCCATGAGATGAGGATCTGTGATCCGCAAAGAGAACCCAGTTAGCATTGCCAATGAGATGCAAAAGGTCTGCGGGAGTCCTGCAGGTCATACGGGAATGAGTCTGTGACAAGCACGCACACCTTCTGCGAGACAAAGGGTGACGGTCTGCAGCCGCGCACATCCCTTACAGAAGGAGCTTTTGCTGTAAAGAGTCTCCCGTGACACCAATGCTCCATTCCTTCAAAAACGGAAAATGCCTTGGAAGAGTGATATATTCTTTGCTTGGCTGAGTTTTCTCCCCATTTCCGTCAAAGCTGGAAAAGTCCCGATGCTTCTGTCTTCTCGAGCAGAGCTCTGGGTAACTGGACCACATCTAATACCCACACAATGCAAATGAAGCCTGAAATGGTCGTTTCCTTTGATGTGCGTGACTAAACACACAAAAAGGACATTTTCCCTTAGATCCTCAGGAGAGTAGAACTTCTTTAAAAAAGACCTGTTGGCTCTCTGGTTTTGCTAAGGACTGAAGCCATTTCTGAGCCAAGACAAAAGAGGAGTATGGTGTGATGGGTTTCTTCTACCACAGAAGAAAGGAAAATTCCTTTTTCCTATTTTCAGCAGCTGCTAATCCCGTGGAGCGTGAAAGGCACATTGATGAAGAGGCTCTAGAATGACAGGCTCACTCCCAACGGTCATAAAGCTAATCTAGTACACTCTGTCCTATAAATACACACAAATATTAATGCGGCTACAGGATCAGCTAAGACAATTGTTTCCTTCAGCTGCTTGAGATACACTGGAAACTTTTCAAGTTGCCATGCTGGCAAAGAGCTATAATTTTCTTGACGAGTTCCAGGGAATTTATGTCTCTCCCTGGATATTCTTCCGAGATGATCCATCCGCTTAGCAGAGACACAAGGTAGCTACACAGCTTGTGCTCCTCACAGTTTGCATTATGCAAAACCAGAACACTAGATTAAAATAGGTATCCCTCTGCACTCAAGAGATGGAAGTCGATCTCCTGATGCAAATCTCAGATGGTTAGGTGACACTTATACTAAGACTCATCCCCAATGCTCCACACGGAGTGGCAGGTGCCAGTGTCTACCCTATATGGACAGACCTGCCTTGCTATCTCTCCTTCAGCAAGAAACAGGCAACAGGATTAGCCAAGCAGCACAGCCTGCAGTGCCGTCAGAGTGCCAATCCTATCCACTGCCTGTCTCCGCCAAACCAGCTCATCTCCCAGCATGTCGGTCTTCTGCCCGAGATTAACATCAGGCCAGTATTCAGAAGGGGCTCAAGCTTCCACTCAGACATCCAGGCAAGACTGCATAACAAAAAGGAAATGAAATGGTGGAACCAACGCATCTCCTCCAAGTTACAACGATTCTCACCCTGCTACCAAACCAACTACAGTCATGTTGGAGAGCTATTTGGATGTGGTTCTGCAGACACCAGTGCTTGCGGCTGAAACGCAAGCAGGAACCCGGGCCACTCCCAAGTACGGAGACGACAACTCTTGCCACAAACAGCCTTTCCGTTCTTTTCAGGGAGATGAGCAAACATGTTTATTTTGGTCATAACCCTCACTGCATTACTCACTTACATGCTCTTGAGAACAAATAACCATAAGGCACTCCACATGGGGTTAGACCTTGAGATCACCCAGAAACATAATTAAATGCAAAATCAGCTACACATGTGCACAAGTGTCCATCTCTCTCTTCTCTCCAAAGCTCAAGTAGTTCCTTATGTGCTTCTATGGCTCATTAGAGTAATGAGGTCCATGTGGTCTGATTGACAAGGTTGTTTAGGACACCAGCTGCCTTCTCTGAGCCCTTACAGTCTGGGGAAGGGGGAACTTCCACTCAGCTGGCTGGTAACAGCTCCACTTCCCCAACCAACACAACCTACCTTGGCTCTGGAGTAGCATGCAACCTGCTCTATGAAGTGTCTTCAGGAGCACTGTCTGGCTTTCCAGGTCCTTCCTGGTCCGTAAAGACGATTAGAATTTGTGTGGATGAGGATGAATAAGGCATTTTTAAGGGTTTATTGAAGTCGTGAATGAACTCTGCTACATACGGCTAATGAACTCATTCTCTTCCTCAATACAAGCTTTTCTACCAGGAGAAAAAAAAACCCTAATAAACTGAATCTTATGTATGTGAAATCATACATAATTTTAACAGTAGCATATAGGTTATTACAGCAATGCAATCTATGTAATATTACGGATGCCATTTGAACATGGATTTTTCATCAAACATGCCAGCAAAGTCCAAAATATTTTCATTTAATTCCTTGTGCAATAAAATAAGAAGAAAGCAGCCATTTGAATTGAAGTGCTGCTGGTATCTCTCGGGTTTCCCAGTTCCCCAATGTTAAAAAAAAAATCAAAGGTCTAATCACTATTGAGGCACAGAGGTACTGAACCGCAACAAGATCCTGTGCATGTATGGCACAGGATAAACCGACTCAGTCTTACCTTTCTAGGGGCACAGACCCAGAGCTACCTCTGGCCAATAAGCAGCAAGTAAGTAGATGTGCCAGGAGTTTTTGCAGCCTGCATCATGAATAATTTTTAACAGCACACTGATAAAAGCTGCTGCTATGTCTGGTGTTTTTTTTTTTGTTAAGAGGGAGGTGAAATACAAAGTTCTTAAAAAAAAAAAAAATCTTCATTGTCATTCCATGGCAGATGTGGGTCTGGCTTGGTTAATTGGGTTAATGTGATGATTTGGCATGCTTGGTTATATGCAGAAGTAAAACTATAAAGACTATATTCAAATATCCTGTTATGGATATTCAGCAAATTATATGTCGTCCGTTGCTATGGCAAGCATCAAAAAGCAAAACAATTCAGACAGTTTTAATAGCTATAATGACAATGTTGGAACCCCCTTTCTTTTGAATTGTTTGCACAAAGTTACTCCATGATTTAGAAGCAAGGAATGCCAAGTGTTTTTACAAAAATACTCTTAAAAGTGTGAATAGAGATGCTTAAAAAATGCCTCATCGTTTTGCCCTTTCCTTTCTCCACTTACAGAATCAAAAGCTGCTTCTTCTAGCAAAAAAACCCAAGACTTAACCAAGTCAATGTGTATGTATAAATCCACTGTTACTTCAAAATACCTCACTGCATTTGTGAAGTATAATTTCCAATCCCCAGGTTCATCAAAACCAGGTGAATATCACAAAACATGCATTTCTTCAGAAAGGTTCTCCAGAGGAGCATACTCTGTTTAGGATTCTGCCATTCAAATAACTTGCCCTAAATGATGTGTGGAAGTTGAAGAAGCATACACATTACCAGGAACTGAAGATACCGGATCACACTCGGAATGGATGAAACTGCATACTACCCTAGCAGGAGGTCTAACTCGGTCACATTCCATACTCTAGGGTTTGGATACATTCTCTTCCCATTCCTTCTGCAGTTCTGAGCCCATTTATTTCCCACAGAAACACAAGCACTACATTCAAATTATCTCTAGTAAAACTCCGTTGGCTATAGGGAATTTACACCAGACCAAACCCAAGCATAACTTCAGAGCCTACCCCATTTAAGTGGACCCCAGAAGAAAGATGGTTTTTGCTATGCAAAGCCTCATGAAGTTTTTGTAGATATTTAAGTCAGTAGCCTCAACACTAGACACAGTACTTACCTGTTTAACCAAGAACAAGGGCAAAAACACTTTGTTCCTCTACACTGGCACTGAGTACAGAAGGGAAACAAGTGGCCACCTGTGGAGGTTGCGGGGCTGGAGCCCCATTTATTCCAGTACAACATCAAACAGCTTCAGAACTGACTTACATGGGTGCCAACCTCCAGCATTTTGCTGCAGCCAGCAATGCCGGGGAGAACGGCTGTCACGCTGTGCACTGCGGCACGCTGCCTCTGCCACAAGCCTTGATGTTCCTTCCGCTGTGGTTCTTAGTCCTTTCCTTCCCTACGAGAAGAGGCCAAGTTCTGTCTTGACTTTGGTTCATGCTCCAAGCACCTTGGTGGCACTAAGAAAATAACAATTATTTTGCTCTGATATATACCCGTAAGGCAGTTAGAGGAGAAAAAAACTGAAATATGAGGTAAATTAAAGCTTCCAACTACAGGGATTTACCAGTAAGTCACCATAAAGTTCAGATAATTTATTTTTTCAATTCTGCAGCAACTTTCTCCAATTCATTTGGATTAGCTATGAGAAATTATGTCTCAAAAATTAAAGAAAATGTCTATTGACTATTATATCAAATTCTAATTTTATCCAGGAAAAAAAAAAAGAAGAAGAATTAGGCTGTGATTTACTCTGGTAGTCAACTTACATTAACAAGTCATCCCCGTCCCACCCCCCCGCCCCGTTTATGTAGCTCTGGCAAAATCAAATAATATATACAATGTTCATAAATGCTGGGCTAGATTTAGTAAAGACAATTTCCTACAGTAAATTCAGGACATTTCTCTTTGCTTTCTATTATAAGACAATCATGTTATTTAGTTTAAGTAGCTAGTATGATTGTCATCCATGGTAGCCTCAGTTATAATTTTAGTGTAGTTTTCAATAAGGTACATGGAAGGATTTATTTTTAAATATTTTTTAAGCTGTCACCACCCTATAATGAGCTGTATAGCCTGGTTGCTGCTCCCTGGGAATGCCTTCCCCCACATCCTAACCCGTCTCACCTGCTAGTACACAAAACTCCACTTGCTAGCTAAGAAGCAAGAAGAAAGTGCAAATCCTACAAATAATCAGTAACGCAAAGCTATCGTGCACAAAGTTGGTACACAGCTGGCATTGTTCTGGGCAGCAGACAAACAGCTCCCAGCTCAGGACTGACCAGGGAATGGCACTCGACAAAGGTGGCAGCGCCAGCTCGCAGAATCCCAGCCGACAGCATGCGCAGAAACCAGTACTACTTGAGAAAAAGGCCATTTTCCATAATTCTGATTTTCCCCTCAATATGTACAAGATAGCATAATCTTCAGCTTAGGCTGATATCAGATCTCTAGTGATAGCTGAAGCAAATAATAATGGGAAAGTGTGTTTAAGTCTAAGATCCCTAAAGGTATGCTCCTAAATTTCTGTTCCTACTTTTAAACAAACACCTTTTCCAGGATACTTAACTCCTCTGAAATTGGACTGCTGTCTATATTAACTGAATAAATACGGACCTAGGAGCCAAACTTTAGTCACCAAGGTATGAAAATGTCAGCCTCAGGCACCAAGAATGGAAAAATGAGTAATGGAAGACAATAATGGAAGAACAAAAGGAGAATCGAAGGAAGAGAAATTGATGATGGTAACAGAGGCAGGAGGTGCTCAAAGCCAGGTAGATTCAGGAACTGGAAGCCAGAGGCAAAGTCAAATTTAACTGAGTCAGTCTGCTCCCAAGGAACTTCTCATGACAGCACCACCCAGGCTCCACCCTTTGCCCAAAAACCTGCCCTGGAGTTACCAAACCTAGTCTTCATTCATGCACTCCTGTGATTTATTCTGTGTATGCGTAATGTGGAAGCATTGTTTACAAACAACAGAGCACTCACACTTTCAATTACAAAGCATTATTGTTGAAATCATTATCTCAAATCTTTAAAGGATTCCACCATGACTGGGTTCTGCCATGCTATAAATTCACAATGAGAAGGTACCTCCCTGACGTTTTTCATCATTATTTATGAATAGGTAAACCAAATGGAAGTATAATTCCAGTATCGCAAGCTAGAATCAATTGTGATTTGCTTACAGTGGAACTATGGCACTGCAGCTACTCAAATTATCTCTTGGGTGCCTGTCCAGTGCCTTATTACACAAAACCTTTCTTCTCTGTCATCAAGGATACACAGTAGTTCTTATAAACAAAAATTATTGTTTTAATATTTTCCCATTAGTTTTAGCTACAGAGCAGAGTTTTCTTTCTAGATTTGCCTCAGCCTTGTCTAACCATTAAAACTATGCTTTCCCATATGACCTACAACAGTTGCATGGAATGAGAAACATATACAAACGGTATATGCAGAAAATATGCAGAAAAAGCTAGTCTTTACTTAGACGGTTTCATTTGCGAGTTCTTGACTTTCTTGTAAACTTCCTCCCCTGAAAGACTGGAACAGTAATACTTTTTCTTCCTGAAGTGGAATAAATAAATCAGTTCCTACATTCTCAGTAGCAGAGTGAAAATTAAGCTGTAAAGAAGTAAAGAATACTGAAGAATCCTATTCAACAAGAATGCCATTTGCTGCTGATCTTCAGTTGCTAAGACAGGCCCGTCAATTATTTATAGAACCCAGGGTGTTAAATATGAAGTATTTCAGCCTGGGACAGCATGAAGGTAAAACCAGGAACGTGATCCTGTCAGAACTGCAGGCAAGGACAGAATACCCCTACACAGATTACCCTTTTTATTGAACTATAAATTGAAAAAGGTCCTTATGAAGTGTCACTTTTGGTGTTAAGTGATATGCATTTTCTTTTTTTGACAGCATCAGTCTATATTTAACATTTATCTAAAGGGCTAGTTCTGCCAGGGAAACAATGCACAGTATCTTCCAAAAACGTAAGTTCGCATAACCCCCTCTGAATATTTACAGGAAGTCCAACACCTTCTCTTTATCCATGCTTACGTCTATGAACGGCCCATCACGCACATTTTAAAATTTGCTCCAAATGACCACAACTTTGCCATTCCCATGGTGCTGAAAAGACCTCGCCACGCAACACTACAGCACCGCCCGAAGATTAGACACATACTACTAACTCACCTATAGTAACCACAAATGCAGCTTAAAATAACTTCCACTGGCTCCTTAGAGTGTGAGACATTCAAAATTAGCAAGCACTCCTAAAGAAAAGAATTATGCATAAAATCACTTCTTTTTAGCTGGTAAGAGAGCTATTAATATTGGAATTAGCTTTTGTCCTTGGAATGATGTCTTTCAACTTCCATCTCTGATTCAACAGTAAAACCTGTGACCTAGTATTGAACAATGTCAATTTTTATAACACCTCTTCCTGCTTAAAAAATTGAATAGCGTTACAATAATATTAAAACTAGAAGTTAATTCTTCTGTAGGATTACAGATTGATCAAAATCAACTCGAAGTATAAAAAGTAAACAGATCTCAATTGCAGAAATTAGCACGGATCAATGGAAACGGGCAGTCACCTGGATGAGAAGCCATGATTCTGCAAAAGCCCTTATTTACTAAACTATTATAAAAAATTCACTAGCCACACTAATCCCATAAAGCGAGTGCTGCGTTAATGGTAGGTATCCACCACCTACTATGTGAAAAGTTACACTGCCTGTCTCTAAAAATACCTCGTCTATTTTATGCCAGTCAGTTGCCAGATTTTATCCAAAAAGGGCAAGATTTTAGTTGCAAAGAGTATGGTTGGAAGCAGACAAATCATGTTGTATATACCCATCATAATTTCCTCAGACTCAAGATTCCAACTTACGAAATATGTTCTCAGTAGCGATACTGAAAGTTTATCTGCACAAAAGGTGCTTGTATGGTTCATTGCAAGTTTGTTGAAATCAAGTATCTGGATTAAAAAACAAAGTTGCAGTGAAAGGTTGTCCATGAGGAACATGTCCATGATGTTCCTTAGTTACCTGAGGAACTAAGCTGTACTAGTCAAAAAAGTCCACAATTTCTTGTGAGGAAAAAACACCACCACCACCACCTCACAAAAAAAAACCACAGAAGACCTCAGAGTCCTACCTTCTAGTAACAACCACTGTAGCAACAGCCACTGATACATGATATGGTCTCATTAAAACGCATTATGGGTCTGTGAAATATTCTATGTCAAATCAAATATTTCAAACATGCAGGAATTCTAACGGCATCTCCAACTGCCTTGCCTCTGACTTCAAGGGCGGGATCTTCAAATACCATGACTAAGGAATTTTGTTTGACAAAACACTTACAGAAAAGGATTAATACTGAACTTTAAGACCAACATGTACAAGTGAGTGATTCACCTTCCTTTCTTGTATGCTTGCAAGACACAGGCTAAACACAAACGTAACATTAGCTGCTTTGAAACTCCACCTGCGTTTGAGTAAGAGAATTTGCATCAAGTGATAAGGTGAGGCTGCACAACCCTGAACAACTGGATGCGACTCTTAGATAAGCATCCTCCCTTACTGGCTCGAGAGCTTTGTCTATCAGACCATGCCACCTGAATGACTAACAGCACACTAACTCCCACTGCTGCCATCTCTCACCAACTCCAGCAAGCTAAAGCATTAGCAGGACAGCAAGCAAAATAGAATATGTATTTCTCAGTGCTCCCCTGCAACTGAAAACCTTAATGCTGACAAGACTAAGCGAGAAAACCAAAAAACCACAAGCTAGTCTAGCAGGCAACTGCCAATGCTCAGGGTTATATAAAATACCACATGCTGGAAGAAAGAAGGAATGGCGAGAAGCTAGCAACACCCAAAGCACAACACTCGCAGAAATGATTATGCTGATGCCAAATCTGGTGCTATCTAAGCTTTCCAGCCATGCTGAGTTGACAGCACGTGCCATGATGCCAGAGCTGGCAGAGGTGATGCTGAGCACAGCTAGTGGCCACTAGCCACCTTAAAGCAATAGCACCACGCATCTTTGTGAGCTGACGTTCAGTGGCCATGAGTAGTAAAAGAACGTGTATATAGTGTTCTTTGTCAAAACTGCAGCAAATACCAAAAAACAACTCGCTGTCCGTGATGCGGTCCACCACTGAGCTGCTCTGGCCGAGCTCCAGGGCCCCAAACAGCGAGCGGAACAGGGAACAGCTACAAGTCCTGGCTCTGGGGAACCAGCACAACCGTAAGGACATAGCTCCTTGCCAACACTGACTGCACTCCAATTTTAGCAGACTTAAAGCTTTCCAGATTGATGGTGAAGAATTTTGAAACTCGAAGAGTATAACAGATTTACATCCAAGTTTATAGAAGTAGCTGAATAATACACCAACACCCTTAACACACACATTCACAGAAAAAGAATGAACAAAACTATCCGATCTCCAAAAATATGGACTGACGACAACAGAAATTTGCTAATTACTATTTTTTTTTAAGGTATGCCTGAATTCTCAAAGCTGGTGCTATTAAATTAAAGATTATATCATAATGTATTTCAACTATATGATAGCTTATGCAAGTTACAACCATTTCAAAAAAACAATCTGTATTTCATATGATATTTACACAACATTTCAAACATGGTTACATTTCCCAAATGACATAGGACAAATTATGACTTTTTCACCAAGAGAGTTGAATCTGTTGGTGTTCCTCCCCTGTGCCATCACGTGGACTAAACATAACGAGAATTTTAGGACATCCTGTAGCATCCAGAGCAGCTCCTTATCATGGCAACAATGGGAAAGTATTTTACTAAATAGAGGCAAAATTAAACTGTGGAACTGAGCCCAGATAATATTGTCACTGACACAGCAGGAGAAGTCATTGACTTCTTCTCAGAGAACTATTCTACTGGAGGTAAGTTGGAGGTTGACTTTGGAGAGAGAAGAGCTGGTAGAGAATACGGGTTCCCAGCTTCCAGCCACCAACACCGCACGAAATCCAGAGGGCTGTCCATGGAAAATGGTATCTGTAAGTAATTCCTACGTGTTTCTCCTCTTCAAAGTGTAAAAGGTTGGCTTCTCTACGTTTTCTGAAAACAGCTTCTGACAGAAGAAAGCGATGGCCTAACACATAGCTCTGTCCCCATGACAGGCTCTTTACATACCTGGCTGAAAGAACCCAAAGACACCGAGAACGCTGGTTTAAGGTATACCACGCTGCAGGAAACACACTTTAGTGGGAAACAACAAGGTGCCAAAGGTGAACAGAAAACCAGCATCTCCCTTCCCAGACACCTGCTGTGCATATGGACTTGCTGGGTGTTTCATCAGATTTCCTAGCAATATGACTCAGCCTGAAGAAATCATTTCTGACACTGTCAAAACCGCACTAGCAATCTTCAGGAAAGGCTGTGGTGTTAGCACATTCAAAAGCCTTAACCCTGCCCTGCACAATGCTCTGTCTGACAGACCGTATCTTGATTAGAAACAGTTTAAGCACATAAAAATTACAACTGGCACCTAAACTACAGCAAATTCCTCCCTGATTTTTGTTTTGAAAACACTTCCAGCAGCATAGGACTGTGTTGGTTAAATCAGCCATTCACACCTCATCCTGCTTCTCATACTATCAAGATCTTCTGCTTGCCACAGAAACGCCCTTCTGTCCCATACACTTGCTACCAGAAAGAGCCAAGAGGCAGGGGGCAACACGCAGATAATTACAGAAAACCTGGAACATTTTCAAGAAGGATGTTTGCTTTTGACTTTTGAGGGATTAAAGTCAGTCTTCCATAAACAAGCATGAAAATATCTCAAGGAGAGCTATGTTACTAATGAAGATTTTCTTCCTTCTTGTCAGTTGCTTCAGCCACTTCTGCTGCCACTGGATGAGTGTAATGCAGGCCTTTCGACTGCATGGCTCTCTGCAGGTGTGATTAAATCTGCCTCTTACTTCCTGAAGTCCCCAAGTGGACTATCATGCCTCAGTTACAGAGATAATTTCTCAGAATGAAAGAGCCAATAAGAAGTGATTCCTTTGGGCATCTCAACAGCATTAACACAAAATGCAGTAAAAAGCATCAGAGTAGCAGAAATCAATTTAGTCCTTGTGCAGGCAACTTGTTTGCAATGCATTTCAAACATTTTAACTCTGTGTATCTGCCCGGGTTTAAGTCAGAAGATACTACAGGCAATGGCTGCACTGAACCATCACCTCGGGAGAATGGCACTGGCCGTAAATTAACTGGGTGAGTTCATCTCTCATTTCTCTTTTCGCTCTCATCACAAACCAGGGTGGCATACAGCCCAGTACAATCGCTAGACTAATTTGACAGTGTGAGCTGCAGGTCAGGATGAGACGGCTGCTGGACCTGCAAGCACGTGCATGCAAGGACACAATTGAAAGTACAAGTCTGGCAGGGGTTTTAGGTACAGAACGATGCAGCTTTGGGGAAGACCTAAGCATAGAAAGAGTAGGTCAGGAGTGAGAGGCGTCACTGGGACTTCATGCAAAATGGAGGAGGAGGGAATTCAGAAAACTCAGCTATGGTTTGAGGGGGTGTCCCATTTGCCTCATGAGGGAAGGTACCATACCAAGTCCCACAGGCTCCAAAATGCATTCAATTAGCTGTTCCTTTTACCTTTTTGTTCTACCCAGCATTTCTTCAAGAGCACTGTCATCTCTGGCTTTGGCATCCTACTCATCATCTATGAATTCATGTTGCTGTTTCCTCCCTGAAAGGAAAAAGTCCCATCGTCAGTCACTTGCTACACAGAGGAAAGGACAAATTTGGCAGAGTATTTTTGCCACCATTCAAGTTCAAAGACCATTGCTCCTTGAGCAGACAGTACTGCAAGTGGTGTTCTCTGCTACAGTGTCATTCATCTGAAATCAATCAGCCTGTGTTGACTAGAAACTTACCCCAACTGTACCTGTAAGCATCTGAAAAGCTGTCGGTATCTCAGACTTGCCTGCAAAGAAAGAGCAGGGCAATGGCTCACCCAGAGTAAAAAAATTCCCAGCAACAACAAGAGAGACTTGTGCCAAGCAGGTATCTTTATTTTATTTTAAAACATTCTGAAAGCGTTAATCTACATGAAAAAGCAGCAATACAACCCTGAGAAAGCATGCTTAACGTTAGGGAAGCCTTCATTTCATATCGCATGAGCCAAATTAAAAATAAAACTACACATAAGTGTACAAAGCAGAGACAAAAAAATCAATTTTCTCAAAGAGATAACGTGAGGGACTCCCACAGGGGCTGGCAAGTTCTGGAAGAGAGAAAGAGATTATATTTTATGGGAAGAGATTCAATAACCATTCTTTTCCCATAAAGCTAGTGATGGAGGATTGTCACTGCTCCATAGACACACTGTGCACATTTCAGGACAACAGTAACAGAAAATCAATAGCATCTTTTATACGTGAAAAGACATTATCTCTATGAACTCCTAATACTAACAAATGGGACCAAAGACAACCTTTACTAAAACTTAGTAGTCAGCATTAATCTGGCTGATAAGAGAGGGGTAGCATGCTAGACTACACCCTTGGATTTTTTTTTTTAATTTTTGTTTAAAGAAATAACTCTGCTCAGAGCTTCACCCTCCACTGAAGCCAAAGAGCCCCCAGATGACACTACATTAAAAGTCTAACAATGTTGAATCCTGGCGCTGTCGCTCGAAAGCCCCATCGGCATACATTTCCTCTCTGGCTGATGGCTGTAATCATTAGGAGGTAGGAGCTTTATCAGGTGGTAATTTGACAGCTTTGACAAGCTCGGCTGAATTTATGGCACTTTCTAGTTTTTCCCTCCATTGAGCTGAGATGGAACCAAAGTTAATATTAGCAAAAACACTTTGTGCGGGGGCAATTTTCCAGCAATGACTACATGATCCCAGTTACTAATAAAATCTGCTAAACAAGGCCTCCTCACCGTCCCTTGCCACTCCCCCCAGACTAGGGAAGATGGTTCCCCATCCAGCCCACTAGCTTAGATGAAAGATTCAGTAGGTGGAAGGTATCTCTGGTATCTCCAGCTCTAAAGAAGCAGAAGTGAATCAATTCTGGAACACCTCTGTACCTTGTAGAGGAGTCACTAGCATACCAGAGAAACACAAGCACGGATGTTTCCCTTAGCCTAGAAAAATAACTTTTAGGACCAAATCAAACGTTCCAGCCAGGGACGTGCACAGTTTGCTGCCCCCTTTTTCATGACGCAGCACCGGTGCCTAAGCTCAGAAATGCTGACACTCCAGATGCCCCAGATAGACAGCGTGAGCCCTCCTGAAGGACCTTCCTGAAAACCCTCTCAAGCACATTCCGCTACCCGCTGCCTACCCAGAAGCGGCACCCAACCCGAGATTATGAACTCGACACCTTAAGCTAAGAGTGATGGTGTTCAGGATCATGACGCTCAACTCCCTTTCTGAGTGCAGGCCCAACATCTTTTAAACAGAGCACATAGTTTCTTTTCTCTCTATAAAAAAATCCAAGACATTAAAGCTTAGAAAAAAAAACAAGTAGCCATGAGAGCTTCTTACATTTCCACAGATCATACAGTCCACCCTAAGAAGGAATCCAACCCATTACATCTGAGGAGGAGAGGTACCGGTAGATTGTGACCTCTGGAAAACACCAGAGCTGAGTCAGGACACTAGTAAGGCTACTCACAGTTTACAAAAGGAGCATGCTACACACACTGGAGCAGAAGCCACAGTGTCACATGTCTGACGGCACACAGGCCGGCTAAACCCAGGATCCAATTCCTGGGGTCAGCTTGTCTCATTGCGAAGATCACGTCCCGCACAGCACCATGATGCTTTCTTGAGTGGTGTGAGGAATCTGCGAGTAGCGATGTGGGCAAGAAGAGCACTGCACCATGAACCTAAACTTGGCAAGTCAGTAAAGCACAAACAAGTACTTTTCTCCCTCCCCCCTACCTTCAAACTGCTTTTTGCCATCAATGTCACATTTCCTCTGTTATAATATAGGGTTTTTAAGAGCCATCTCTACATGCTTAGAAAGCACAGTTCATATTTAGCTCCCTAAACTCGTATTTCTCTCTTCCTATATTTCCCTGCCAAGATGCGACATCTGTGGACTGTTCCCAAAAAATTCCCCTGAATCATCTGTGATGCATGCGTAACAGCGGCCAGAGCTGGCAACGAGCAGCTGTGTCTTTTAGGAAAGTGTTAGATCAGCCTGGTAAGGGGAAGGATTCCCAGTAACTCTGCCACTAACATCCCCGAGGACCACACAACTCCCAAATCACGTTAGAAAAAGAGCACAATTACGACAGGACCAAAATCCATGAGAAACAGCATTGCCACAGCAACTGACATCCTCAAAACTCTAGTTGTCTTTGCATTTTTGCACAGACTCAATGACTCCTAACTATGTGGAGGAAAAAAAAAAAAAAGAGTCTAGCAGGTGGGTTCATTCAGGAAAAGCATGCTGCCAGGTGGTTCCCTGTAAAACAGACCCATTTCTACATGGTTTCTCAGAAAGTGAGCCTTTGTGGACCTCTTGTTCCAAGCACTGCATCTCACTTACTACAAGTGCAGAGGAACTTCTAGAACACGATCAATACTTCCTTGTTAACTACCCTTGGATCAGAAAAAAACTTTATTAAATATTAAAACATTCCTGTTTTCAAACAAAAGCTATGTGAAGATCAAATCCAAAACAGATTAGCTGAGCTTTGGAATCGGAAAACACAGTTTCAGCTTCAGGCTAGACTTTATTGGTGTTAATGAGTGGTCTTTCAAAAGCTCCTCTTTGAGGGCAACAGTGCTCTAAATCACTCCAGCATCCCCGACACAAACATCTGATACAGTCACTAGGGAACATCCACCGATGAGCAGAAAAGGCCTTCTTTTCCCTCCTGGCCGCCTCAGCACAGCAGTAATGCCAACAAACACCAAGTCTGTCTGCCAGCAATGCTTTATAACGAGGCATAGGTTAAAGCACAGACCAGGAAGCCCTTCTGCTGAAAAGTTTGCCTGTTCCCCAGGCTTTTGGGGCATCTTCTTCCATTTTACTACTGGGTAAGTCCTGGCAAGTGCCCTCTCATGGTTAACCCACCATGGAGACCGTCTGCTCTTTGGAGTGCAACACAGCATAAACTCTAGGGCCATACCCTCTGCTCTGTGGTGAAAAGCCAAAGCCGCTCTGTTGACCCAAAGAAAACAGCTCCAGATTTACACTGGCGGCAAATGAGAACAAGGTTTAGCCAGGGTTTGCTCCCTGCTAGCTGTTCTGTGCCAGTGGGTTTAACATTGCTGAGCTAACCTATCGCTCATATTCTGTGCGAGACAGAAGATCTGACCTCACGATATTGCATTGCAACAGGCTGCAATGTGTCTCAGGTAACCTGTGCAATTCAACCTCAAAAAAGCCATGAGTTACTCATGAAATAAAGACACCTTGGTCACAAAACGGCATGGAAACGATCCTCTTGTTATGCCAGGCAAGAGGCCTCAGGGCAACATATGCAACTACTAGTTCCGTAAGTTCTTATGCTTGGGGCACGCCTGGAGGACACGCCACAGCCTCGGCGTAACGCCCACGGTCGCTGCCGTGTGGCAGCGCGGCCCGGGACCGCGCAGCGCTCGCCAGACGGGGCGAGCAGTGC